>NW_027362771.1:649620150-649692650 GCF_046119375.1 Phyllobates terribilis | reverse complement strand
GCGCTCTTCCTCCTCCCGCGCGCTCTTCCTCCTCCCGCGCGCTCTTCCTCTTCGTGGCACAGGTGTTTCCATTGCTGGTGAGATGACTTCTGTTTTTTTCCTTATGTCTAAACCAAATATGACCCCAAGAGAGCAAGCCTTCTGCTGGAGGGTTGTGATAGAACCACACATGGAGATGGCAATATCAGGTATAGGTAGGTTACTAGAGGGAAGAAACACAAGGAGATCAGTTATTACCACATACAGTGTCAGCTAGAGGGAGGTCATGATGTTCGAGCCAGTGGACAGACAATCACTGGTGTCTGTAGTAATGGAGGATGATGTCAGGAGAAGAGGTGTATAATTGGTGTCACCAGCCTAGAAATGGGACTGGAAACCGAATCTGCTGATGGTTTGTCCAATAGAGGCGGTGTACAGAGAGAAGGGGGCCTAGGACTGAACCCTGAGGAACCCCAACCGTAAGAAGATGGGGTCTAGGACTGAACGCTGAGGAACCCCAACAGTAAGAGGAGGGGGCCTAGGACTGAACCCTGAGGAACCCCAACAGTAAGAGGAGGGGGCCTAGGACTGAACACTGAGAAACCCCAACCATAAGAAGATGGGGCCTAGGACTGAACGCTGAGGAACCCCAACAGTAAGAAGATGGGGCCTAGGACTGAACCCTGAGAAACCCCAACCATAAGATGGGGCCTAGGACTGAACCCTGAGGAACCCCAACCGTAAGAAGATGGGGTCTAGGACTGAACGCTGAGGAACCCCAACAGTAAGAGGAGGGGGCCTAGGACTGAACCCTGAGGAACCCCAACAGTAAGAGGAGGGGGCCTAGGACTGAACCCTGAGAAACCCCAACCATAAGATGATGGAGCCTAGGACTGAACCCTGAGAAACCCCAACAGTAAGAAGAAGGGGGCCTAGGACTGAACCCTGAGGAACCCCAACCGTAAGAAGATGGGGCCTAGGACTGAACGGTGAGGAACTCCAACAGTAAGAGGAGGGGGCCTAGGACTGAACCCTGAGAAACTCCAACCATAAGAAGAAGGGGGCCTAGGACTGAACCCTGAGAAACCCCAACCGTAAGAAGATGGGGCCTAGGACTGAACGGTGAGGACCCCCAAGAGTAAGAGGAGGGGGCCTACGACTGATCCCTGAGGAACCCCAACCGTAAGAAGATGGGGCCTACGACTGATCCCTGAGAAACCCCAACCATAAGAAGATGGGGCCTAGGACTGAACCCTGAGGAACCCCAACCGTAAGAAGATGGGGCCTAGGACTGAACGGTGAGGAACTCCAAGAGTAAGAGGAGGGGTCTAGGACTGAACCCTGAGGAACCCCAACTGTAAGAGGATGGGGCCTAGGACTGAACCCTGAGGAACCCCAACTGTAAGAGGATGGGGCCTAGGACTGAACCCTGAGAAACCCTAACCTAGGAAGGTGGGGCCTAGGACTGAACCCTAAGAAACCCCAATAGTAAGAGGAGTAGGCCTAGGACAGAACCATGAGAAACCCCAACCATAAGAAGATGGGGCCTAGGACTGAACGCTGAGGAACCCCAACAGTAAGAGGAGGGGGCCTAGGACTGAACCCTGAGAAACCCCAACCATAAGAAGATGGGGCCTAGGACTGAACCCTGAGAAACCCCAACCTAGGAAGATGGGGCCTAGGACTGAACCCTGAGAAACCCCAACCGTAAGAAGATGGGGCGTAGGACTGAACCCTGAGAAACCCCAACAGTAAGAGGAGGGGGCCTAGGACTGAACGCTGAGAAACCCCAACCGTAAGAAGATGGGGCCTAGGACTGAACGTTGAGGAACCCCAACAGTAATAGGAGGGGGCCTAGGACTGAACCCTGAGAAACCCCAACCGTAAGAAGATGGGGCCTAGGACTGAACGGTGAGGACCCCCAAGAGTAAGAGGGGGCCTACGACTGATCCCTGAGGAACCCCAACCGTAAGAAGATGGGGCCTACGACTGATCCCTGAGAAACCCCAACCATAAGAAGATGGGGCCTAGGACTGAACCCTGAGGAACCCCAACCGTAAGAAGATGGGGCCTAGGACTGAACGGTGAGGAACTCCAAGAGTAAGAGGAGGGGTCTAGGACTGAACCCTGAGAAACCCCAACTGTAAGAGGATGGGGCCTAGGACTGAACCCTGAGGAACCCCAACTGTAAGAGGATGGGGCCTAGGACTGAACCCTGAGAAACCCTAACCTAGGAAGGTGGGGCCTAGGACTGAACCCTAAGAAACCCCAATAGTAAGAGGAGTAGGCCTAGGACAGAACCCTGAGAAACCCCAACCGTAAGAAGTTGGGGCCTAGGACTGAACCCTGAGAAACCCCAACCGTAAGAAGATGGGGCGTAGGACTGAACCCTGAGAAACCCCAACAGTAAGAGGAGGGGGCCTAGGACTGAACGCTGAGAAACCCCAACCGTAAGAAGATGGGGCCTAGGACTGAACGTTGAGGAACCCCAACAGTAATAGGAGGGGGCCTAGGACTGAACCCTGAGAAACCCCAACCGTAAGAAGATGGGGCCTAGGACTGAACCCTGAGAAACCCCAACCGTAAGATGGGGCCTAGGACTGAACGCTGAGGAACCCCAACAGTAATAGGAGGGGGCCTAGGACTGAACGCTGAAGAGCCCCAAAAGTAAGTGAAGGGGGCCTAGGACTAAACCCTGAGGAACCCCAACAGTAAGAGGATGGGGCCTAGGATTGAATGCTGAGGAACCCCAACAGTAAGAGGATGGGGCCTAGGATTGAATGCTGAGGAACCCCAACAGTAAGAGGATGGGGCCTAGGATTGAATGCTGAGGAACCCCAACAGTAAGAGGATGGGGCCTAGGACTGAATGCTGAGGAACCCCAACAGTAATAGGAGGGGGCCTAGGACTGAACCCTGAGGCACCCCAACAGTAAGATGAGTAACCGGTAACTTCTGTGACCGGTTCAAGAATGGAAAGTGAGCGTGAGGTGTGGGAGGTAAGGGGATCCGTGATATTGGAGGATTATCCATGCTGGCATTATCTAAACACAGTTCCTATGTTTTCTTGCAGTTGAGTTCTTGCTCTTGTTCCCATGTGGAATTTTTTTGTTCACAATTTTTCCTTGATGATGACTTCTGGCCGGACGTCTCTGCACATTAGATGGTGTCGCTGGTCACACTGGTCGCTGCCAGTCCTGAGCTGATGGCACTGCTGGACATCTAATGATGTGTCTCATCTACTGCATTAAGTTTACTGGGCCGACCATTGCGTCTACAGTCCTCAGCGCAGTTCAGTTCTTGGTGCTTGTGTTTCTTCTAGCACATCGTGAATCTCCAGTAGCTGTGAAATCTTTGCCTGGGAGAGATCTCGCTGATGCAGTATAACTACCTTGTGTCTTATTCCTCTGATCAGTTTCCCCATGGTGTATGACCCGAGACATGATCTGTCTTCCATGCCCTCACCTTTGTAATGGAGTTTGGCAGGTCCTCACCCAGTTTTCAGCCTCCTACACAGATGTTTCTGTTTCAGTTACTGACTTTCATCCTCCATATGAAAATGATCATTATCTCCTGTCTGGTAGAATGAATTACTCTCACATCTGACTATAATCCTACAACATCCCGGACTTAGAAGTGACAAGAAGTGATGGAGGCAACGGGCAGTCACCAGATACTGATGATGGAGGCGACGGGCGGTCACCAGATACTGATGATGGAGGCGACGGGCGGTCACCAGAAACTGATGATGGAGGCGACGGGCGGTCACCAGATACTGATGATGGAGGCGACGGGCGGACACCAGATACTGATGATGGAGGGGACGGGCGGTCACCAGATACTGATGATGGAGGCGACGGGCGGTCACCAGATACTGATGATGGAGGCGACGGGCGGCCACCAGATACTGATGATGGAGGCGACGGGCGGCCACCAGATACTGATGATGGAGGCGACGGGCGGCCACCAGATACTGATGATGGAGGCGACGGGCGGCCACCAGATACTGATGATGGAGGCGACGGGCGGCCACCAGATACTGATGATGGAGGCGACGGGCGGCCACCAGATACTGATGATGGAGGCGACGGGCGGCCACCAGATACTGATGATGGAGGCGACGGGCGGACACCAGATACTGATGATGGAGGCGACGGGCGGACACCAGATACTGATGATGGAGGCGACAGGGGGTCACCAGATACTAACGGGGTTTACATTTCTCTTCAGTCACTTTGTATTTTGCTAATTGATAACAATAATCTATTAACCCTTCTATCACTGGGGGCTTCTTCCCACACCTGCCTCACCCTTGTGCTCAGTGCTGTACACACTGCAGTATTGTGGCCACTTCTCACCTGTAGAATGACTTTGTATCTCAGGATCTGCACAGTGGAGGGGCCAGCAGAGGAGGGGACAGAGGGACAGTTACAGCCCCAGGAGCCCCCCATCCCCCAGTCTCTACATCAGCAAGACAAAGCTGCATAGTCGGGGGAGGGGGCTTCACAGGGGGGTCTGCATCCAAGTGTAGATGAGCTGTGTGCATATGTGTAGGTATAGTACAGGAGCTGTGCCCTCACAACCTCCACATGTGTATACAGCCTCTGTATCCAAGCCTCTTGTTTTTGATACTGTTTGCTGAGCCGTGTATCTAATCCTATGTGATACTGTCTGCTGAGCCGTGTATCTAATCCTATCCTGTGTGATACTGTCTGCTGCGTTGTGTATCTAATCCTATGTGATACTGTCTGCTGAGCCGTGTATCTAATCCTATCCTGTGTGATACTGTCTGCTGTGTTGTGTATCTAATCCTATCCTGTGTGATACTGTCTGCTGCGTTGTGTATCTAATCCTATGTGATACTGTCTGCTGAGCCGTGTATCTAATCCTATCCTGTGTGATACTGTCTGCTGCGTTGTGTATCTAATCCTATGTGATACTGTCTGCTGAGCCGTGTATCTAATCCTATCCTGTGTGATACTGTCTGCTGAGCCGTGTATCTAATCCTATCCTGTGTGATACTGTCTGCTGCGTTGTGTATCTAATCCTATGTGATACTGTCTGCTGAGCCGTGTATCTAATCCTATCCTGTGTGATACTGTCTGCTGCGTTGTGTATCTAATACTCTTTGGACATGGTTCTTCCCATGCTTATCATCATCTCTTAGGAAGCAATTCTTCTCGCGCTCATCGTCGCCTCTTCGGATGCGGTTCTTCTTGCGCTCGTCTGCTCATGGTCACCTCTTCGGACACAGTTTTCCCGTGCTTTTTGTCGCCTCTTCGGACGCGGTTCTTCCTGCGCTCGTTGCCTTTTCGTAAGCGGTTCTTCCTGCGCTCGTCTGCTCATGGTCACCTCTTCGGACACAGTTTTCCCGTGCTTTTTGTCGCCTCTTCGGACGCGGTTCTTCTTGCGCTCGTCTGCTCATGGTCACCTCTTCGGACACAGTTTTCCCGTGCTTTTTGTCGCCTCTTCGGACGCAGTTCTTCTTGCGCTCGTCTGCTCATGGTCACCTCTTCGGACACCGTTTTCCCGTGCTTGTTGTCGCCTCTTCGGACGCGGTGCTTCCTGCGCTCGTCTGCTCATGGTCACCTCTTCGGACACAGTTTTCCCGTGCTTTTTGTCGCCTCTTCGGACACGGTTCTTCTTGCGCTCGTCTGCTCATGGTCACCTCTTCGGACACAGTTTTCCCGTGCTTGTTGTCGCCTCTTCGGATGCGGTTCTTCTTGCGCTCGTCTGCTCATGGTCACCTCTTCGGACACGGTTTTCCTGTGCTTGTTGTCGCCTCTTCAGACACGGTTCTTCCCGCACTCGTCGCCTCTTCGTAAGCGGTTCTTCCTGCGCTCGTCATCACCTCTTATGAAGCGGTTCTACTTGCACTGATCGTCGCCTCTTCGGAAGCGATTATTCTTGCACTCATCATCGCCTCTTTGGACGTGTTTCTTCCTGCGCTCGTCATCACCTCTTCAGATGCAGTTCTTCTTGCGCTCGTCTGCTCATGGTCACCTCTTCGGACACAGTTTTCCCGTGCTTGTTGTCGCCTCTTCGGACGCGGTTCTTTTTGCGCTCGTCTGCTCATGGTCACCTCTTCGGACACGGTTTTCCCGTGCTTTTTGTCACCTCTTTGGACGCGGTTCTTCCTGCGCTCGTTGCCTCTTCGGATGCGGTTCTTCTTGCGCTCGTCTGCTCATGGTCACCTCTTCGGACACAGTTTTCCCGTGCTTGTTGTCGCCTCTTCGGACGCGGTTCTTCTTGCGCTCGTCTGCTCATGGTCACCTCTTCGGACACGGTTTTCCCGTGCTTTTTGTCACCTCTTTGGACGCGGTTCTTCCTGCGCTCGTTGCCTCTTCGGACGCGGTTCTTCTTGCGCTCGTCTGCTCATGGTCACCTCTTCGGACACGGTTTTCCCGTGCTTTTTGTCACCTCTTTGGACGCGGTTCTTCCTGCGCTCGTTGCCTCTTCGGATGCGGTTCTTCTTGCGCTCGTCTGCTCATGGTCACCTCTTCGGACACAGTTTTCCCGTGCTTGTTGTCGCCTCTTCGGACGCGGTTCTTCCTGCGCTCGTTGCCTTTTCGGACGCGGTGCTTCCTGCGCTCGTCTGCTCATGGTCACCTCTTCGGACACAGTTTTCCTGTGCTTGTTGTAGCCTCTTCAGACACGGTTCTTCCCGCACTCGTCGCCTCTTCGTAAGCGGTTCTTCCTGCGCTCGTCATCACCTCTTATGAAGCGGTTCTACTTGCACTGATCGTCGCCTCTTCGGAAGCGATTATTCTTGCACTCATCATCGCCTCTTTGGACGCGTTTCTTCCCGCGCTCGTTGTTGCCTCTTCGGACACGGTTCTTCCTGCACTCGTCCGCTCATGGTCGCCTCTTCAGATGCGTTTTTTCCCGTACTCATCTGATCGTGGTCGCCTCTTCAGACACGGTTCTTCCTGCACTCGCCCACTCGTGGTCGCCTCTTCAGAAGTGTTTTTTCCTGGACTCGTGATCGCCTCTTCAGATGAGGTTCTTCCTGTGCTCGTCCGCTCATGGTCGCCTCTTCAGACGCGGTTCTTCCTGTGATCATCCGCTCGTGGTCGCCTCTTCAGACGCGGTTCTTCCTGCACTCATCCGCTCGTGGTCGCCTCTTCAGACGCGGTTCTTCCTGCGCTCGTCCGCTCGTGGTCACCTCTTCAGACGCGGTTCTTCCTGTGCTCGTCCGCTCGTGGCCGCCTCTTCAGGCACTGTGCTTTCTGTGATCGTCCGCTCTTGGTCGCCTCTTTAGACGCGGTTCTTCTTGCACTTGTCCGCTCGTGGTCGCCTCTTCAAACGCAGTTCTTCCTGTGCTCGACCGCTCGTGGTTGTGACGCTCCCCCTGGGCCGTGGGGTATTTGGTAGCCGGGCTGGTCATTGCTAGGGGAGATGTCACAGTGGTGGTGACCCGGTCCGTGACCCAGGGTGGTCAATAAAAGGGGATATTTACAGGGAAATTAAGGTTCTTGTATAAAGTTCGTGATGCCACCTGTGGTATGCGGCTATATGTAGCCGCCGCTGCGGTGCAGAACCTCTGGAGCTGTTGTTAATGCAGCAGAGTTGGTTTAGCTCTCCACAGGCAGAGCTTAGATCCAGGGCAGGGTAGATGCTGTTGTTATGGAAGTAGCACTTGTGGTGCAGTGTAGTGCAGGGGGTGATGGCGCAGCAGTAATAATTGACAGAGACAGTGGGGTGCAGTCTTCCGGATTTACTCACAGTTCTCACTTTGCTCCTGGTTACAACTGCAGATCATAACTTCCCAAGTCGTGCTGTGTTCACCGGGCAGGGCCTCAGCCAACCCTCAGGTACCTCCGGAGTACATAACGGGACCCCCTTCTGTGTATTCCTTCTGGCAGTCTCCCTGCACTTCACACCTAGTGCCCCAATCCAGTGACCGCGGACCTTGCCGGGCAAAATCTTCTCTTTCCCCTGGGTCCTCTATGGCCACCTTCTTGGTGAGATAGATGTGGCTTGTGGCTGCAGCACCTGAAATGCTGCAGCCCCCGGTTACTTAGTTGAATATTGCAATTCCCACTAGTTAGGGGCCGGTCCCCTCTGCGACCCGATCCCTCCACCGCCAGGTAGATTCGGACGTACGGGTGGCCTCCAGCACTGCCCGTACCCCTGGGATCCTTTCTTCACTCCTGGAGCCTTCCCTCTGCTCCCGTTCCTTCTTCCTCTCCTTCTCCTTGGCCTCCTCACTCAGGCCCGCGCTACCCCTGAGCAGAGCTCCTGCTCCCAACTCTTCCTCTGACTCTCTCTCCTCAGACTGGACTCACTCTAGAATGTTCCACCCTCTCTTTTATATCACTTCTTACAGAGCTCCCCCAAACTTCTTCCTCCACCCACACCCACTACATGGTTCTCCCTACGTTGGTTCCCCCCACTCCAGCCAGGGACAGGGCTCAGCAGAGGAGCAGTGCATCTTGCCCCTCCTGCCGGTCTGGAGTAGTGTAGTGTTGGATGCAGGTGTTAGAGTCCCGAGCAGCACTTTATCCTTACCGGAGAGTGAGATACCACACCTCTGGGTGAGATGCAGTACCTCTGTGGCGACTGAACCCGCAGGGTCACCACAGCTGCCTCTTCAGGCACCATGCTTTCCGTGATCGTCCGCTTGTGGTCGCCTCTTCAGACGCGGTTCTTCTTGCCCTCGTCCGCTCGTGGTCGCCTCTTCAGATGCGGTTCTTCCTGTGCTCATCCGCTCGTGGTCGCCTCTTCAGATGCGGTTCTTCCTGTGCTCATCCGCTCGTGGTCGCCTCTTCAGACGCGGTTCTTCCTGTGCTCATCCGCTCATGGTCGCCTCTTCAGGCACCGTGCTTTCCGTGATCATCCGCTCGTGGTCGCCTCTTCAGACGCGGTTCTTCTTGCACTCGTCCGCTCGTGGTCTCCTCTTCAGACGCGGTTCTTCCTGTGATCATCCGCTCGTGGTCTCCTCTTCAGACGCGGTTCTTCCTGTGCTCATCCGCTCGTGGTCGCCTCTTCAGACGCGGTTCTTCTTGCACTCGTCCGCTCGTGGTCGCCTTTTCAGACGCGGTTCTTCTTGCACTCGTCCGCTCGTGGTCTCCTCTTCAGACGCTGTTCTTCCTGTGCTCGTCCGCTCGTGGGCGCCTCTTCAGACGCGGTTCTTCCTGTGCTCGTCCGCTCGTGGTCGCCTCTTCAGACGCGGTTCTTCCTGTGATCATCCGCTCGTGGTCGCCTCTTCAGACGCGGTTCTTCCTGTGATCATCCGCTCGTGGTCGCCTCTTCAGACGCGGTTCTTCCTGTGATCATCCGCTCGTGGTCGCCTCTTCAGACGCGGTTCTTCTTGCACTCGTCCGCTCGTGGTCGCCTCTTCAGACGCGGTTCTTCTTGCACTCGTCCGCTCGTGGTCTCCTCTTCAGACGCGGTTCTTCTTGCACTCGTCCGCTCGTGGTCTCCTCTTCAGACGCGGTTCTTCCTGTGCTCATCCGCTCGTGGTCGCCTCTTCAGACGCGGTTCTTCCTGTGATCATCCGCTCGTGGTCGCCTCTTCAGACGCGGTTCTTCCTGTGCTCATCCGCTCGTGGTCGCCTCTTCAGACGCGGTTCTTCCTGTGATCATCCGCTCGTGGTCGCCTCTTCAGACGCGGTTCTTCCTGTGATCATCCGCTTGTGGTCGCCTCTTTAGACGCGGTTCTTCCTGTGATCATCCGCTCGTGGTCGCCTCTTCAGACGCGGTTCTTCTTGCACTCGTCCGCTCGTGGTCTCCTCTTCAGACGCGGTTCTTCCTGTGATCATCCGCTCGTGGTCTCCTCTTCAGACGCGGTTCTTCCTGTGCTCATCCGCTCGTGGTCGCCTCTTCAGACGCGGTTCTTCTTGCACTCGTCCGCTCGTGGTCGCCTCTTCAGACGCGGTTCTTCTTGCACTCGTCCGCTCGTGGTCTCCTCTTCAGACGCGGTTCTTCCTGTGCTCGTCCGCTCGTGGTCGCCTCTTCAGACGCGGTTCTTCCTGTGCTCGTCCGCTCGTGGTCTCCTCTTCAGACGCGGTTCTTCCTGTGATCATCCGCTCGTGGTCTCCTCTTCAGACGCGGTTCTTCCTGTGATCATCCGCTCGTGGTCGCCTCTTCAGACGCGGTTCTTCTTGCACTCGTCCGCTCGTGGTCGCCTCTTCAGACGCGGTTCTTCTTGCACTTGTCCGCTCGTGGTCTCCTCTTCAGACGCGGTTCTTCCTGTGCTCGTCCGCTCGTGGTCGCCTCTTCAGACGCGGTTCTTCCTGTGCTCGTCCGCTCGTGGTCGCCTCTTCAGACGCGGTTCTTCTTGCACTCGTCCGCTCGTGGTCGCCTCTTCAGACGCGGTTCTTCTTGCACTTGTCCGCTCGTGGGCGCCTCTTCAGGCACCATGCTTTCCGTGATCATCCGCTCATGGTATGGTTGAGGCGTTCTGGGCCTAGTTTCCACAAAAAAACAATCCCATCACTCCGTTCATTTTTTCACAACAGGTCGGAAAATGAAAACGGAGATGTGTTTGGTCGTTATGCAATCACCTCAGCTTTCTGCCTGTCCTGGTCTCTATGGATGAGAGTGGCTGCATCACTGCAATAAACTTGATTTATAAAGCATCTCCCGCTGCACAGTATATCTGCCCCTGGCCACTGTTGCCATGGAAGCATATGCCCACCTGCTGTTTTTCATAGCGACCAATCAGATCTCAGCTTACATTATCCTGCCGGCAGACGAAGAGTAAAAGCCGAAATCTGATTGGTTGCTATGGGTAATACTGGACAGTTGCTGTGAATGGGGCGGGCTGTATCTGCCGGCACTGGAGGGGTTAAGAGACCCCGCGGAGAGGGAGGAGGAGGGGCGGGGGGCTTTAAATCCCCCTCAGGAGCGGAGGGTCCGGGCTGGGGACGGAGCTGCGGCCGCTGCACCTGCTGCTGAGGATGGCGGAGGCCCCGGTGAAGCGGCCGATGAACGCCTTCATGGTGTGGTCCAGCGAGGAGCGGAAGCGCGTGTCCGCCCTGCACCCGAAGATGCACAACTCGGAGATCAGCCGCCGCCTGGGCGAGGTGTGGCGGGCGCTGGGCGAGGAGGAGCGGAGGCCGTACCGGGAGCAGGCCAAGCGGCTGCGGGAGCGCCACGCCCGGGACCACCCCGGCTACAAGTACGCCCCCCGCAAGAAGAGGCGGCACAAGGCGGAGAGCCGGGCCCCGACCCCCGGAGCCCGGGACTCCCGACAGCCGGGCAGCGGCCTCCAGGCGGGGGGAGAGGAGGAGAGCAGCGGCGAGGGGCAGCCGAGCAGGTGAGACCCCCAGATAGTGAGGGGCAGCCGAGCAGGTGTGACCCCCGGATAGTGAGGGGCAGCAGGTGAGACCGCCGGCTAGTGAGGGGCGGCCGAGCAGGTGAGACCCCCGGATAGTGAGGGGCAGCAGGTGAGACCCCCGGATAGTGAGGGGTAGCCGAGCAGGTGAGACCCCCGGATAGTGAGGGGCAGCCGAGCAGGTGAGACCCCCGGATAGTGAGGGGCAGCAGGTGAGACCCCCGGATAGTGAGGGGCAGCCGAGCAGGTGAGACCCCCGGATAGTGAGGGGCAGCAGGTGAGACTCCCGGCTAGTGAGGGGCAGCCGAGCAGGTGAGACCCCCGGATAGTGAGGGGCAGCAGGTGAGACCCCCGGATAGTGAGGGGCAGCCGAGCAGGTGAGACCCCCGGATAGTGAGGGGCAGCAGGTGAGACCCCCGGCTAGTGAGGGACAGCCGAGCAGGTGAGACCCCCGGCTAGTGAGGGGCAGCCGAGCAGGTGAGACCCCCGGATAGTGAGGGGCAGCAGGTGAGACCCCCGGATAGTGAGGGGCAGCCGAGCAGGTGAGACCCCCGGATAGTGAGGGGCAGCCGAGCAGGTGAGACCCCCGGATAGTGAGGGGCAGCCGAGCAGGTGAGACCCCCAGATAGTGAGGGGCAGCAGGTGAGACCCCCAGCTAGTGAGGGGCAGCCGAGAAGATGAGACCCCCGGATAGTGAGGGGCAGCAAGTGAGACCCCGGATAGTGAGGGGCAGCCGAGCAGGTGAAACCCCCGGATAGTGAGGGGCAGCCGAGCAGGTGAGACCCCCGGATAGTGAGGGGCAGCAGGTGAGACCCCCGGATAGTGAGGGGCAGCCGAGCAGGTGAAACCCCCGGATAGTGAGGGGCAGCCGAGCAGGTGAGACCCCCTGGATAGTGAGGGGCAGCCGAGCAGGTGAGACCCCCGGATAGTGAGGAGCAGGTGAGACCCCTGGATAGTGAGAGGCAGCCAAGCAAGTGAGACCCCCGGATAGAGAGGGGCAGCCGAGCAGGTGAGACCCCCGGATAGTGAGGAGCAGGTGAGACCCCCGAATAGTGAGGGACAGCCGAGCAGGTGAGACCCCCGGATAGTGAGGAGCAGGTGAGACCCCCGGATAGTGAGGGGCAGCCGAGCAGGTGAGACCCCCGGATAGTGAGGGGCAGCCGAGTAGGTGAGACACCTGGATAATGAGGGGCAGGTGAGACCCCTGGACAGAGAGGGGCAAGTGAGACCCCCGGATAGAGAGGGGCAGCCGAGCAGGTGAGACTCCCGGATAGAGAGGGGCAACCGAGCAGGTGAGACCCCCGGATAGAGAGGGGCAGCCGAGCAGGTGAGACCCCCGGATAGAGAGGGGCAGGTGAGACTCCTGGATAGAGAGGGGCAGGTGAGACTCCTGGATAGAGAGGGGCAGGTGAGACCCCCGGATAGAGAGGGGCAGCCGAGCAGGTGAGACTCCCGGATAGAGAGGGGCAGCCGAGCTGGTGAGACCCCCGGATAGTGAGGGGCAGCCGAGTAGGTGAGACCTCCGGATAGTGAGGGGCAGCAGGTGAGACCCCCGGATCATGAGGGGCAGCAGGTGAGACCCCCGGATAGTGAGGGGCAGCAGGTGAGACCAACGGATAGTGAGGGGCAGCTGAGTAGGTGAGACCCCCGGACAGAGAGGGGCAGGTGAGACCCCCGGACAGAGAGGGGCAGGTGAGACCCCTGGATAATGAGGGGCAGGTGAGACCCCCGGATAGAGAGGGGCAGCCGAGCAGGTGAGACCCCTGGATAGAGAGGGGCAGGTGAGACCCCCGGATAGAGAGGGGCAGCCGAGCAGGTGAGACCCCTGGATAGAGAGGGGCAGCCGAGCAGGTGAGACCCCTGGATAGAGAGGGGCAACTGAGCTGGTGAGACGACTGGATCGTCTGGCTAATTAAGATTTTAAGTTGTATCGTCACACGAGGTGTGTGTGTACGAAGTGTGTGTATACGAGGTGTGTATGTATACGAGGTGTGGGTGTGTGTGTATACTAGGTGTGTGTCTGTGTATACGAGGTGTGTGTGTGTGTGTGTGTGTGTATGAGGTGTGTGTGTATACGAGGTGGGTGGGTGTATGCGAGGTGTGTGTGTATACGAGGTGTGTTTGTGTATGCGAGGTGTGGGTGTGTGTATATGAGTTGTGTGTATATACGAGGTGTGTGTATACAGGGTGTGTGTATACAAGGTGTGGGGGTGTGTGTATACGAGGTGTGGGTGTATACGAGGTGTGTGTGTGTATACGAGGTGTGTGTATATGAGGTGTGGGTGTGTGTATATACGAGGTGTGTGTATACAAGGTGTGGGTGTGTATATACGAGGGGTGTGTGTGTGTGTATACAAGGTGTGGGGGTGTGTGTATGCGAGGTGGGTATGTGTATAAGAGGGGTGGGTGTGTGTGTATGCGAGGTGGGTATGTATATACGAGGGGTGGGTGGGTGTGTATACGAGGTGTGTGTGTGTACGCGAGATGTGTGTGTATACGAGGGGTGGGGGGGTGTATATGAGTTGGGTGTGTGTATACAGGGTGTGTGTGTATACGAGGTGTGGGTGTGTATACGAGGTCTGTGTATACGAGGTGTGTATGTGTATACGAGGTGTGGGGGTGTGTGTATACGAGGTCTGTGTCTGTGTATACGAGGTGTGGGTGTGTATATACGAGGTGTGGGTGTGTGTGTATACGAGGTGTGGGTGTGTGTATACGAGGTGTATGTGTGTATACGAGGTGTGTATGTATACGAGGTGTGGGTGGGTGTGTATACGAGGTCTGTGTATACGAGGTGTGGGTGTGTCTGTATACGAGGTCTGTGTCTGTATACGAGGTGTGTATGTGTATACTAGTTGTGGGTGTGTATACGAGGTGTGGGTGCGTGTGTATACGAGGTGTGTGTGTGTATACGAGGTGTGGGTGGGTGTGTATACGAGGTCTGTGTATACGAGGTGTGCGTGTGTATACGAGGTGTGGGTGTGTCTGTATACGAGGTCTGTGTCTGTATACGAGGTGTGTATGTGTATACTAGTTGTGGGTGTGTATACGAGGTGTGGGTGCGTGTGTATACGAGGTGTGTGTGTATACGAGGTGTGTATGTGTATACGAGGTGTGTATGTGTATACTAGTTGTGGGTGTGTGTATACGAGGTGTGTGGGTGTGTATACGAGGTGTGTGTGTATACGAGGTGTGTATGTGTATACTAGTTGTGGGTGTGTGTATACGAGGTGTGTATGTGTATACGAGGTGTGTGTGTATACGAGGTGTGTATGTGTATACTAGTTGTGGTTGTGTGTATACGAGGTGTGTATACGAGGTGTGTGTGTATACTAGTTGTGGGTGTGTATACGAGGTGTGTGGGTGTGTATACGAGGTGTGTGTGTGTATACGAGGTGTGTATGTGTATACTAGTTGTGGGTGTGTGTATACGAGGTGTGGGTGTGTATACGAGGTGTGGGTGTGTGTATACGAGGTGTGGGTGTGTATACGAGGTGTGGGTGCGTGTGTATACGAGGTGTGTGTGTACGCGAGATGTGTGTGTATACGAGGTGTGGGTGTGTGTATATGAGGTGTGTGTGTATACGAGGTGTGTGGGTGTATACGAGGTGTGGGTGTATACGAGGTGTGGGTGTATACGAGGTGTGTGTGTGTGTGTATATACGAGGTGTGGGTGTGTGTGTATACGAGGTCTGTGTATACGAGGTGTGTGTGTGTGTGTATACGAGGTGTGTGTGTATACGAGGGGTGTGTGTGTATACGGGGGGTGTGTGTATACGAGGGGGGTGTGTGTGTATACGAGGGGTGTGTGTGTATACGAGGTGTGTGTGTGTGTGTATACGAGGTGTGTGTGTGTATACGAGGTGTGTGTGTGTATGCGAGGTGTGTGTGTATACGAGGTGTGCATGTGTATACGAGGTTTGTGGGTGTATACGAGGTTTGTGTGTGTATACGAGGTGTGTGTGTATACGAGGTGTGTGTGTGTGTGTACGCGAGATGTGTGTGTATACGAGGTGTGTGTGTGTGTATACGAGGTGTGGGTGGGTGTGTATACGAGGTGTGTGTATATGAGGTGTGTGTGTGTATACGAGGTGTGTGTGTATACGAGGTGTGTATGTGTATACGAGGTGTGTATGTGTATACTAGTTGTGGGTGTGTGTATACTAGTTGTGTGGGTGTGTATACGAGGTGTGTATGTGTATACTAGTTGTGGGTGTGTGTATACGAGGTGTGTGGGTGTGTATACGAGGTGTGTATGTGTATACTAGTTGTGGGTGTGTGTATACGAGGTGTGTGTGTGTGTATACGAGGTGTGTATGTGTATACTAGTTGTGGGTGTGTGTATACGAGGTGTGTGTGTGTATACGAGGTGTGTGTGTGTATACGAGGTGTGTGGGTGTGTATACGAGGTGTGTGTATACGAGGTGTGTATGTGTATACTAGTTGTGGGTGTGTATACGAGGTGTGTGTGTGTATACGAGGTGTGTGGGTGTGTATACGAGGTGTGTATGTGTATACTAGTTGTGGGTGTGTGTATACGAGGTGTGGGTGTGTATACGAGGTGTGGGTGCGTGTGTATACGAGGTGTGCATGTGTATACGAGGTGTGTGTGTGTACGCGAGATGTGTGTGTATACGAGGTGTGTGGGTGTATACTAGGTGTGTGTGTATACGAGGTGTGTGTGTGTATACGAGGTGTGTGTGTGTGTGTATACGAGGTGTGTGTGTGTATACGAGGGGTGTGTGTGTATACGAGGGGTGTGTGTGTATACGAGGTGTGTGTGTGTGTGTATATGAGGTGTGTGTGTGTATATGAGGTGTGTGTGTGTATACGAGGTGTGTGTGTGTATACGAGGTGTGTGTGTGTATACGAGGTGTGTGTGTGTATACGAGGTGTGTGTATATGAGGTGTGTGTGTGTATATGAGGGGTGTGTGTGTATATGAGGGGTGTGTGTGTATACGAGGTGTGTGTGTGTGTATACGAGGTGTGTGTGTATACGAGGTGTGTGTGTATACGAGGTGTGTGTGTATACGAGGGGTGTGTGTGTATACGAGGTGTGTGTGTATACGAGGGGTGTGTGTGTATACGAGGTGTGGGTGGGTGTGTATACGAGGTGTGTGTGTGTATACGAGGTGTGGGTGTGTGTGTATACGAGGTGTGTGTGTGTATACGAGGTGTGTGTGTGTGTATACGAGGTGTGTGTGTGTGTATACGAGGTGTGTGTGTGTATATGAGGTGTGTGTGTGTGTATACGAGGTGTGTGTGTGTATACGAGGTGTGTGTGTGTATATGAGGTGTGTGTGTATATGAGGTGTGTGTGTATATGAGGTGTGGGGGTGTATACGAGGTGTGGGTGTATACGAGGTGTGTGTGTGTATACGAGGTCTGTGTATACAAGGTGTGGGTGGGTGTGTATATGAGGTGTGTGTGTGTATACGAGGTCTGTGTATACGAGGTGTGTGTGTGTATACGAGGTGTGTGTGTGTATACGAGGTGTGTGTGTGTATATGAGGTGTGTGTGTGTATATGAGGTGGGGGTGTATATGAGGTGGGTGTGTGTATACGAGGTGGGTGGGTGTATACGAGGTGTGTGTGTGTGTATATACGAGGTGTGTGTGTATACGAGGTGTGGGTGTGTGTATATGAGGTGGGTGTGTGTATATGAGGGGTGTGTGTGTATATGAGGTGTGTGTGTGTATACGAGATCTGTGTATACAAGGTGTGGGTGTGTGTGTATACGAGGTGTGTGTGTGTATACGAGGTGTGTGTGTGTATATGAGGTGTGTGTGTGTATATGAGGTGGGGGTGTATATGAGGTGGGTGTGTGTATACGAGGTGGGTGGGTGTATACGAGGTGTGTGTGTGTGTGTATATACGAGGTGTGTGTGTGTGTGTATACGAGGTGTGGGGGTGTATACGAGGTGTGGGTGTATACGAGGTGTGTGTGTGTATACGAGATCTGTGTATACAAGGTGTGGGTGGGTGTGTATATGAGGTGTGTGTGTGTGTATATGAGGTCTGTGTATACGAGGTGTGTGTGTGTGTATACGAGGTGTGGGTGTATATGAGGTGTGTGTGTGTGTATATGAGGTCTGTGTATACGAGGTGTGTGTGTGTATACGAGGTGTGGGTGTGGGTGTATATGAGGTGTGTGTGTATATGAGGTGTGTGTGTGTATATGAGGTGTGTATATGAGGTGTGTGTGTGTATATGAGGTGTGTGTGTGTATATGAGGTGTGTGTGTGTATATGAGGTGTGTGTGTGTATGAGGTGTGTGTATACGAGGTGTGTGTGTGTATACGAGGTCTGTGTATACAAGGTGTGGGTGGGTGTGTATATGAGGTGTGTGTGTGTATATGAGGTCTGTGTATACGAGGTGTGTGTGTGTATACGAGGTGTGGGTGTGGGTGTATATGAGGTGTGTGTGTGTATATGAGGTGTGTGTGTATACGAGGTGGGTGTGTGTATACGAGGTGTGGGTGTATATGAGGTGTGTGTGTGTATATGAGGTGTGTGTGTGTGTGTATATGAGGTGTGTGTGTGTGTGTATACGAGGTCTGTGTATACGAGGTGTGTGTGTGTATACGAGGTGTGTGTATATGAGGTGGGTGGGTGTGTATATGAGGTGTGTGTGTGTGTGTGTGTGTGTATACGAGGTGTGGGTGGGTGTGTATACGAGGTGTGGGTGGGTGTGTGTGTATACGAGGTGTGGGTGTATATGAGGTGTGTGTGTATATGAGGTGTGTGTGTGTATATGAGGTGTGTGTGTGTATACGAGGTGTGGGTGTGTATATGAGGTGTGTGTGTGTATATGAGGTGTGTGTGTGTGTGTGTGTATATGAGGTGTGTGTGTGTATACGAGGTGTGTGTGTGTATACGAGGGGTGTGTGTGTATATGAGGGGTGTGTGTGTATATGAGGGGTGTGTGTGTATATGAGGTGTGTGTGTGTATATGAGGTGTGTGTGTGTATATGAGGTGTGTGTGTATATGAGGTGTGTGTGTGTATATGAGGTGTGTGTGTGTATATGAGGTGTGTGTGTGTATATGAGGTGTGTGTGTGTATATGAGGTGTGTGTGTATACGAGGTGTGTGTGTATACGAGGTGTGTGTGTGTATATGAGGTGTGTGTGTGTGTATACGAGGTGGGTGTGTGTATACGAGGTGTGTGTGTGTGTATGAGGTGTGTGTGTGTGTATACGAGGTGGGTGTGTGTATACGAGGTGTGTGTGTGTATATGAGGTGTGTGTGTATATGAGGTGTGTGTGTATATGAGGTGTGTGTGTGTATATGAGGTGTGTGTGTGTGTATATGAGGTGTGTGTGTGTGTATACGAGGTCTGTGTATACGAGGTGTGTGTGTGTATACGAGGTGTGGGTGTATATGAGGTGTGTGTGTGTATATGAGGTGTGTGTGTGTATATGAGGTGTGTGTGTGTATATGAGGTGTGTGTGTGTATACGAGGTGTGTGTGTGTGTATACGAGGTGTGTGTGTGTATACGAGGGGTGTGTGTGTATATGAGGGGTGTGTGTGTATATGAGGTGTGTGTGTATATGAGGTGTGTGTGTATATGAGGTGTGTGTGTGTATATGAGGTGTGTATATGAGGTGTGTGTGTGTGTATATGAGGTGTGTGTGTGTATATGAGGTGTGTGTGTGTATATGAGGTGTGTGTGTGTATATGAGGTGTGTGTGTGTATACGAGGTGTGTGTGTGTATACGAGGTGTGTGTGTGTATACGAGGTGTGGGTGTGTATATGAGGTGTGTGTGTGTATATGAGGTGTGTGTGTGTATACGAGGTGTGTGTGTGTGTATACGAGGTGTGTGTGTGTATACGAGGTGTGTGTGTGTATACGAGGTGTGTGTGTGTATACGAGGTGTGTGTGTGTATATGAGGGGTGTGTGTGTATATGAGGTGTGTGTGTATATGAGGTGTGTGTGTATATGAGGTGTGTGTGTGTATATGAGGTGTGTATATGAGGTGTGTGTGTGTATATGAGGTGTGTGTGTGTATATGAGGTGTGTGTGTGTATACGAGGTGTGTGTGTGTATACGAGGTGTGTGTGTGTGTATATGAGGTGTGTGTGTGTATACGAGGGGTGTGTGTGTATACGAGGGGTGTGTGTGTATACGAGGGGTGTTTGTGTATACGAGGTGTGTGTGTGTATACGAGGAGTGTGTGTGTATACGAGGTGTGTGTGTGTATACGAGGTGTGTGTGTGTATACGAGGTGTGTGTGTGTATACGAGGTGTGTGTGTGTGTATACGAGGTGTGTGTGTGTGTATACGAGGTGTGTGTGTGTATATGAGGTGTGTGTGTGTATACGAGGGGTGTGTGTGTATACGAGGGGTGTGTGTGTATACGAGGGGTGTGTGTGTATACGAGGGGTGTGTGTGTATACGAGGGGTGTGTGTGTATACGAGGGGTGTGTGTGTATACGAGGTGTGTGTGTGTATACGAGGGGTGTGTGTGTATACGAGGGGTGTGTGTGTATACGAGGTGTGTGTGTGTATACGAGGTGTGTGTGTGTATACGAGGTGTGTGTGTGTATACGAGGGGTGTGTGTGTATACGAGGGGTGTGTGTGTATACGAGGGGTGTGTGTGTATACGAGGGGTGTGTGTGTATACGAGGGGTGTGTGTGTATACGAGGTGTTGGTTACATAGTTACATAGTTTATAAGGCCGAAAAAAGACAAGCGTCCATCCAGTTCAGCCTGTTTCTTGTGCACTGCAGCTAATCCGCTATTCCTGTACCATGCGGTAGAGGCCAATTTACATCACTGAGGAAAAATTCACTTCCCGACTCCAATCTGGCAGTCAGATTAAATCCCTGGATTAATTAACTAAGCATAAGATGTAATTTTATTGTTTTCCAGAAAGGCGTCCAGGCCTCTCTTGAACTCATTAAGTGAGTTGGACATCACCACTTCCTCTCCCAGAGAGTTCCAGAGTCTCACAGCTCTGACCGTAAAGAATCCCCTTCTATGCTGGTGCAGGCACCTCCTTTCCTCCAGACGCATAGTGTGCCCCCTCGTCTTTGTCACCATCCTTGGTATAAACAGGTCATGGGAGAGATCTCTGTACTGCCCCCTGATGTATTTATACATGTTTAGGAGGTCTCCCCTAAGCCTTCTCTTTTCCAACGTAAATAGGCCTAATTTTGACAACCTCTCTGGGTATTCTAGTCCCTCCATTCCCTTTATTACCTTAGTCGCCCTCCTTTGTACCCCCTCTAGCTCCAATATGTCTTTCCTGAGCCCCGGAGGCCAGAACTGTGCACAATATTCTAAGTGCGGCCTTACCAGCGCTTTATACAGAGGAAGAACAATGTTCTCATCATATGCCCCTATTCCTCTTCTGATGCATGCCATGACTCTATTTGCCTTCGCAGCTGCTGCCTGACACTGGGCACTCCAATTTAATTTGCTATTAACCAAGACGCCCAGGTCCTTCTCCATGTCAGATTTCCCCAACGGTTTCCCATTTAATATGTATGGGTGACTGCTGTTTTTCTTTCCCATGTGCATGACCTTACATTTGTCGGCATTGAACCCCATTTGCCATTTTTTGGCCCAACTCCCCAATTTATCTAAATCCTCCTGTAGCTGTGCCCTATCCTCATCTGTATTAACTACTTTACAAAGTTTAGTATCATCTGCAAATATTGCTATTTTACTATGCAACCCTTCCACTAGATCATTAATAAATATATTAAATAATATAGGGCCCAAGACAGACCCTTGAGGCCCCCCGCTAGTAACCCTGACACCCCCTGAGCTTACTCCATTGATAACCACCCTCTGCTTTCTATCACTCAGCCAGCTAGTTACCCACTTGCACACATTATCCCCCAGACCAAGCACTCTCATTTTATATACCAACCTTTTGTGTGGCACGGTATCAAACGCTTTGGAGAAGTCAAGGTCTACAACATCCACTGACTCTCCCCGGTCCAGCTGTGAGCTCACCTCCTCGTAGAAGGCCATCAGGAGCGATCCCTCATGAATCCATGCTGATATGGAGTTAGACAGTTATTATCATTAAGATATTCTACAATAGCATCTCTAAGAAATCCTTCAAACAATTTACCCACAACAGACGTTAAGCTGACTGCTCTATAGTTCCCAGGGTCACTTTTAGACCCCTTTTTGAATATTGGTACCACATTTGCTTGGCGCCAGTCTAGTGGGACAGTCCCTGTGCATAAAGAGTGCTTGAATATAAGATACAGCGGTCTGTCTATCACATTACTTAATTCTTTTAGTACCCGGGGGTGTATGTCATCTGGGCCTGGTGACTGGTCTATTTTGATATTATTTAGGCGTTTCTGAACTTCCTCCTGGGTTAGGTGGGTGATATTTAGCGGAGGGTTTACTTTATCACTCTGCATTTCCTCCGATAAATAGTTTTCTTTTGTGAGAACAGTGGAGAAGAAGCTATTGAGTAGGTTCGCTTTACCCTCATCGCCCTCTATGATTTTACCCAGGTGATTTTTCAATGGGCAACTCCATCAGTTTTAATCCTTTTACTGTTTATAGAGTTACAGAACAGTTTGGGATTCGTTTTACTTTCCTTGGCAATTAGTCTCTCTGTCTCCTCTTTTGCTATTCTTATTTGTTTCTTACAGATTTTGTTTTTTTCCCTATAAGATATTAGCGCTTCCTCGCTGCCTTCTTCTTTAAGTTTACTGAAAGCCCTTTTTTTGTTTTTCATTGCCCTCTTGACTTCCTTATTTAGCCACATTGGCTTCCTCCTATTCCTAGCCCTTTTATTCCCATAAGGTATGGACCTTCTACAGTGACTATGTAGGACTGTTTTGAAAATTTCCCATTTTCTATCCGTGCTCCTATTCCTGAAGATCCTATCCCAGTCTATAAGGTGAAGGGCATCTCTTAGCTGAAGTTCAGTGTTTTTGTGACTCCCTTGCTGGGCACCTACTGAAGCACATGTGGAATTGTATAATGTTGTGGTCACAATATCCCAGGTGCCCCCCGACCTGCACCTCAGTTATTCTGTCTGGCCTGTTAGTTAATATTAAGTCTAAAAGGGTGTGTGTCTCTATACTAGTTGTGGGTGGGTGTGTATACGAGGTGTGTGTGTGTATATGAGGTGTGGGGGGTGTATACGAGGTGGGGGGGTGTATACGAGGTGGGGGGGTGTATACGAGGTATGTGTATATGACGCGCCCCCTGGGACATATTCCTTTTTGAGGGGAATACCCGGCACCGGATCAGATGGGGGGTTGTAGTCTCCGAGCGGCTGTGACCCGGCCCGTGCCCAGGGCGTCAAACTCAGTGTTATGTGGCAGTCCTACAGATGTTATTAAGAGTTCTTTTGTGTCGACTACGCCACCCGTTGTGATGCGGTCACTGTGGCCGCCGCTGCAGCAGGGTCCGCTGAGGCTGATGGTGGGTGCGCAGCTTGGTGAGATAACCCCCAACGGGAGGGGTATAGCCTCAGGAGGGACAGGTGCAGAGGATGGGGGTTGTGGTGGTGCAGTGCAGACGGCAATGAAGACAGAGTCGGGTTGTGCAGTTAAGGGTGTTTACTTACTGCAGATGTTGTACTGGTCACTCCAGCTTCGAGTGACCACCCGAGCCGTGCTGCGTCCACCAGGTCCTGGATCCAGCCAACCCCCAAACAAGTCCGGAGCGTGGCCCTGAGCTCTCCTTCTGTCCCGTTCTCTGGCCGTCCCCACCAGTGATCCACCTAGGTCCAGCTCCCTCGGGCCTTCTGTTGGGACACCCTTGGCCTTGGGTTCCCTGACCCTTCATGTGGTGTGCCTTCGGGGTGGATGTGATGGGTGGCCGTGGCAGATGCTGCCCACGGCCTCCGGTCTCTGGCTAGGGTGTGTTTTTGCCCCCACCAGTTTGGGATCCGGTACCCTGTGCCGACTCTTCACCCGGGGATTTAATTTGGGTTCTTGGAGTCCTCTTTTCTGTTTCCCCCTCTGGGTCTCTCTTCTCCTCTCTCACTCTGGGTCTCTCTTCTCCTCTGCTGGCTGACTTGTTCTCTGCATCTGACCCTGTTCTTTGATGGTGCCCACCTTATATACACCCTCTATGTGTGAGCTCAGGTGACCAGCACCCAATGAGCTCCTATCTTTACCCAGGCTGCTCCCCCTATCTGCCCCTACACTACTTGGGATGTACCACCCCCCTCCCACTCCAGCCAGGAACAGACTCGGTCGTACCTGCACATTTCTAAGTGGGAGTACCGTCGGCCTGTTCCTCGGAAATGGGATGTATGTAGTGCATGCAGCCTACCGAGCTCAGTTCCACTCTCCATCCTTGCCCGGGAGTGGAATATCACACCTCTGGGTTGAGGTGCAATACCCCTGTAGCAGCCGAATCCTCAGGGTGCTACATTCCCCCCTGGTAAATCACAGCACGTCCTCGGGCTGTAAGACAAAAACATCACATAACATACAAAATTTTTCATAAACATATAAAATATATAAAACATTATATATATAAAACTTTCTCGTCGCCTCTGGCTCCTCCTCCGGTCACTGTGCAACGTGTGACCGGGTAAAGTGCGACAGTCTCTCTGGAAAACTGGTTTTCCTATAAAACCAGTAGGGGGCGCTTTAGGAAGCGCAACTATATACAGGGAAAGTTGGCCGCTCTCAGTCCTCGGCCAGTTAAGGAGGGAAAGGGAATGGCTGCTCACAGTCCTCAGCCTGGTATGGATACGGAATAACGGGTACACAGTTCACTCATGCTGGTCCCAACGGGGACTATATATATGTAGCAACAGTTTCTTTGGTACCCGGTCGGGTAACTATCTACATCTCCTGCTCTGCCGCACTCAACGGCGTCTTCCTCCTGCTCTTTGCTTGTAGCTGGTTGTAACTTCAGACCCGTCCGGGTCCTCTTGCTCCTCCTCCTCGCACCGCAACTCCTCCTCCGTCAGGCGGTGTACGTGGAGGGCGTAAGGTCCTTTGGCACACTTGTGCCGGGTGAAAGTGACCTCGTCTCCGATGTAGAGGTCACGACCTCTGTGCCCCTCCGGCAGATGGGACTCCACGTCTCTGCGCGTGACAAAGACGTCGCCGGGGGTGTTGTTGTCTCGGATGAAGCCCCACCCATGCTGCTGGTTGAACTTGATCACTGTCCCGATGGTGCGGGGACAATGCGCTGCACGGGGGTCCCTCCTGGTCCGGCTCTTCTGCTCGGCACTCCGTACTTGGGCCTGCTGTTCCCGGACCCGCCTCTCTCTCCGCTCCCTCGCAAACTCTTCGAGCTGCTGTCGGCAGCACTCAGCACGCTCCGCTGCAGCTGACCTGGTTTCCTGAGTGAACCCCATTAGGTCTTCTCCGGTGGGGTCCCACTCAAATTGGGTCTCTTCAAGCGGGGGCGAGATCCTTGCCACGGGCTTCGGAGCCGGAATCAGGGGCTCACACAAGGGCCCTAGTCTCTGCTGCCGTTCCAGCTCATGGAATTCTTCGGGCCAGATGAAGGGCCGCCCGTCCGGCCATGTGAGCTGGCTGAACAAGTCCTCCCCCAGGTGTGGCACCCTTGGTTTTACGGGCGCGGGCGCGGTGGTGGTGGCGCCCGGGTTGCCCAGGCCTTGCGGCCAGGCCTGGGGCACCTGGAAGGTGAAGGGCACCGTTAGGACGGCGGCGCCCTGGGCTACCTGGCCTTGCGGCCAGGCCGGGGGCTCCGCGGAGGTAGGGGGCGCTGTTGGTGATGCGGTGCCCGGGGGTACTAGGCCTTGCGACCAGGCTGGTGGTATTTCCTGCTTTGTCACGCTCCGGGTCGAGGCGCGTGACGTCACAGGGGTCGCTGCGGCGGCTTCCGGTCGGGGCCTAGTCCATAGCGGTGACATGGCGGCTACGGGCACAGCAGGGGGACTTTCGGGCTCTGCGACGGGGAGCTGGGGCAGGTGGGCGGTTTCCCGGCTTGGGGTATAGGCGTCCCCTTTACCTGCCTCCATGCGTTCGGCTCCCTTCTCGGCGCCGTCTCCGGCCTTGGGTCCTCCCGCGCCATCCTCAGAGGCGGTCTGTCTCCTCATCTTGGCTGGCGTGCTCCGGGTCTTGGTTTGCTGGGCCATCTCTCGGCTCCACTCCGCCAATGTCTCTCGCTGTACCCGGGCCATCCTCCGTGCGAGGCCCTCCAGGGCAGTCTGTGCACACTCCCGGTCTCGGGGGAGCTGTGCAAGGACCTCCACTAGGCCTAGTGGGGTCGTGGTTTCTAGCAGGCTCCTGACCAACGGGTCGGTGCTGCTCTGCTCTTCTTCCAGCAGGCTCCTGGCCAGCGGGCCGGTGCTGCTCTGCTCTCCTTCCTCGGTCTCTAGCAGACTCCTGGCCAGCGGGCCGGTGCTGTTCTGCTTTCTCTCCATCTCCGGGCAAGCTTCTCTGCTACTCCTTTCCAGGCTTCCTGCCTCCGGGTGCGCTCGCTCCAGACTGCTCCAGGCGGCACCCATCTTCGTTTTTTTCTTTCGTCTCCTCCCACTTCGAGGGCGGTCCCGGGGCAACTCGGTGACTGTCAGCTCCAGGGGTAGTTCTTTCACGCTGACAGACACCTCCAGCATCACAGTCTCTGTTGGTGGGGGCGGTTTCCACTTTTGGCGCCATTTTCTGTCCTGGCCCACGATGGGAGGCGGCCTCTTGCCCTCCTTTGGCACGCCCATAATGGCGTCCGCTGCTCTTCCAAGGCGGGAAATCTTCGGATTTGGCGGGAAGCGTCGCCCAGTGGCGGGAAACTCTGCAGATGGCGGGAACAAGCTGGAAATGGCGGACAATCGGCGGGAAACGACCTGTGATGGGGTCCGATGGCGTGGACCCTCCGGAACCGGCGGGAGACTTCTTTCTGAGGTAAACTTGCACTTTTCTTCAGGCACGCAGTACCCGGGTGTTGCGGGCACGTAATCCTGCCGACTACGCCAAAGTTGACGCGCCCCCTGGGACATATTCCTTTTTGAGGGGAATACCCGGCACCGGATCAGATGGGGGGTTGTAGTCTCCGAGCGGCTGTGACCCGGCCCGTGCCCAGGGCGTCAAACTCAGTGTTATGTGGCAGTCCTACAGATGTTATTAAGAGTTCTTTTGTGTCGACTACGCCACCCGTTGTGATGCGGTCACTGTGGCCGCCGCTGCAGCAGGGTCCGCTGAGGCTGATGGTGGGTGCGCAGCTTGGTGAGATAACCCCCAACGGGAGGGGTATAGCCTCAGGAGGGACAGGTGCAGAGGATGGGGGTTGTGGTGGTGCAGTGCAGACGGCAATGAAGACAGTCGGGTTGTGCAGTTAAGGGTGTTTACTTACTGCAGATGTTGTACTGGTCACTCCAGCTTCGAGTGACCACCCGAGCCGTGCTGCGTCCACCAGGTCCTGGATCCAGCCAACCCCCAAACAAGTCCGGAGCGTGGCCCTGAGCTCTCCTTCTGTCCCGTTCTCTGGCCGTCCCCACCAGTGATCCACCTAGGTCCAGCTCCCTCGGGCCTTCTGTTGGGACACCCTTGGCCTTGGGTTCCCTGACCCTTCATGTGGTGTGCCTTCGGGGTGGATGTGATGGGTGGCCGTGGCAGATGCTGCCCACGGCCTCCGGTCTCTGGCTAGGGTGTGTTTTTGCCCCCACCAGCTTGGGTTCCGGTACCCTGTGCCGACTCTTCACCCGGGGATTTAATTTGGGTTCTTGGAGTCCTCTTTTCTGTTTCCCCCTCTGGGTCTCTCTTCTCCTCTCTCACTCTGGGTCTCTCTTCTCCTCTGCTGGCTGACTTGTTCTCTGCATCTGACCCTGTTCTTTGATGGTGCCCACCTTATATACACCCTCTATGTGTGAGCTCAGGTGACCAGCACCCAATGAGCTCCTATCTTTACCCAGTCTGCTCCCCCTATCTGCCCCTACACTACTTGGGATGTACCACCCCCCTCCCACTCCAGCCAGGAACAGACTCGGTCGTACCTGCACATTTCTAAGTGGGAGTACCGTCGGCCTGTTCCTCGGAAATGGGATGTATGTAGTGCATGCAGCCTACCGAGCTCAGTTCCACTCTCCATCCTTGCCCGGGAGTGGAATATCACACCTCTAGGTTGAGGTGCAATACCCCTGTAGCAGCCGAATCCTCAGGGTGCTACATATACGAGGTGTGTGTGTGTATATGTGTCTGTATACGAGGTGTGTGTATATGAGTTGTGTGCGTGTATACGAGGTGTGGGTGTGTGTGTATACGAGGTATGTGTATATGAGTTGTATACGAGGTGTGTGTATACAAGGTGTGTGTATACGAGGTGTGTGTGTGTATGAGGTGGATGTGTATGCGAGGTGTGTGTGTTTATACGAGGTGTGTGTGTGTATATGAGGTGTGTGTGTGTATACGAGGTGTGTGCGTGTATACGAGGTGTGTGTGTGTATACGAGGTGTGTATATGAGGTGTGTGTGTGTGTGTATATGAGGTGTGTGTGTGTATATGAGGTGTGTGTGTGTATATGAGGTGTGTGTGTGTATACGAGATGTGTGTGTGTGTATACGAGGTGTGGGTGTGTATGAGGTGTGGGTGTGTATGAGGGGTGTGTGTATATACGAGGTGTGTGTGTATACGAGGTGTGTGTGTGTGTATACGAGGTGTGTGTGTGTGTATACGAGGTGTGTATACGAGGTGGGTGTGTGTACGCGAGGTGTGTGTGTATACGAGGTGTGTGTGTATACGAGGTGTGTATATGAGGTGTGTGTGTGTATGAGGTGTGGGTGTGTATGAGGTGTGTGTGTATACGAGGTGTGGGTGTGTATGAGGTGTGTGTGTATACGAGGTGTGGGTGTGTATGTGTATACTAGGTGTGTGTGTATACGAGGTGTGTATATACGAGGGGTGTGTGTGTGTGTATATACGAGGGGTGTGTGTGTGTACGCGAGGTGTGGGGGTGTGTATATGAGTTGTGTGTGTATACAAGGTGTGTGTATACGAGGTGTGTGTGTATACTAGTTGTGGGTGGGTGTGTATACGAGGTGTGTGTATATGAGGTGTGTGTGTGTATACTAGTTGTGGGTGGGTGCGTATACGAGGTGTGTGTGTGTATACGAGGTATGTGTATACGAGGTGTGTGTGTATATGAGGTATGTGTGTGTATATGAGGTGTGTGTGTATATGAGGTGTGTGTGTATATGAGGTATGTGTGTGTATATGAGGTGTGTGTGTGTGTGTCTGTATACGAGGTGTGTGTGTGTATACGAGGTCTGTATATGAGTTGTGTGGGTGTGTGTGTATATGAGGTGTGTGTGTGTATACGAGTTGTGTGCGTGTATACGAGGTGTGTGTATACGAGGTGTGTGTGTATGAGGTGGGTGGGTGTATACGAGGTGTGTGTGTGTATGCGAGGGTTGTGTGTATACGAGGGTTGTGTGTGTATACGAGGTGTGCATGTGTATACGAGGTGTGCGTGTGTATACGAGGGTTGTGTGTGTATACGAGGTGTGTGTGTATATATGAGGTGTGTGTGTGTATACGAGGTGTGGGTGTGTATGAGGGGTGTGTGTGTATACGAGGTGTGTGTGTGTGTGTATACGAGGTGTGGGTGTGTATGAGGGGTGTGTGTATACGAGGTGTGTGTGTGTGTATATACGAGGTGTGTATATACGAGGTGTGTGTATATGAGGTGTGTGTGTATATGAGGTGTGTGTGTGTATGAGGTGTGTGTGTGTATGAGGTGTGTGTGTGTGTATACGAGGTGTGGGTGTGTATGAGGTGTGTGTGTGTATACTAGGTGTGTGTGTGTATACGAGGTGTGTGTGTGTGTGTGTGTGTATACGAGGTGTGTATATACAAGGTGGGTGGGTGTATACGAGGTGTGTGTATATGAGGTGTGTGTGTGTATATGAGTTGTGTGTGTATATACGAGGGGTGTATGTGTGTGTATATACGAGGGGTGTGTGTGTATACGAGGTGTGTGTGTATACGAGGGGTGTGTGTGTGTATACGAGGGGTGTGTGTGTGTATACGAGGGGTGGGTGTGTATACGAGGTGTGGGTGTGTGTACGCGAGGTGTGTATGTACGTGAGATGTGTGTGTATACGAGGTGTGGGGGTGTGTATATACAAGGTGTGTGTCTGTATGCGAGGTGTGTGTTTGTATACGAGGTGTGTGTGTGTATACTAGTGGTGGGTGGGTGCGTATACGAGGTGTGTGTGTGTATACGAGGTGGGGGGGTGTATACGAGGTATGTGTATACGAGGTGTGTGTGTGTATATGAGGTATGTGTGTGTATATGAGATGTGTGTGTGTGTCTGTATACGAGGTCTGTATATGAGTTGTGTGGGTGTGTGTGTATACGAGGTGTGTGTGTATATGAGATGTGTGTATACGAGGTGGGTGTGTATACGAGGTGTGTGTGTGTGTGTGTATACAAGGTGTGTGTATACGAGGTGTGTGTATACAAGGTGTGTGTGTATACGAGGGTTGTGTGTGTGTGTATACGAGGTGTGTGTATACGAGGGTTGTGTGTGTATACGAGGTGTGTGTATACGAGGGTTGTGTGTGTATACGAGGGTTGTGTGTGTATACGAGGTGTGTGTGTATATGAGGTGTGTGTGTGTGTATACGAGGGTTGTGTGTGTATACGAGGTGTGTGTATACGAGGGTTGTGTGTGTATACTAGGTGTGTGTGTATACAAGGTGGGTGGGTGTATACGAGGTGTGTGTATATGAGGTGTGTGTGTGTATACGAGGGGTGTGTGCGTGTGTATATGAGGTGTGTGTGTGTATATGAGGTGTGTGTGTGTATACGAGGTGTGTGTGTATATGAGTTGTGTGTGTATATGCGAGGTGTGTGTATACAAGGTGTGTGTGTATATACGAGGGGTGTGTGTGTATACGAGGTGTGTGTATATGAGGTATGTGTGTGTATATGAGGTATGTGTGTGTATACGAGGTGTGTGTGTATACGAGGGGTGTGTGTGTGTATACGAGGGGTGTGTGTGTATATGAAGTGTGTGTGTGTGTATACGAGGGGTGGGTGTGTATACGAGGTGTGGGTGTGTGTACGCGAGGTGTGTATGTACGTGAGATGTGTGTGTATACGAGGTGTGTGTGTGTATACGAGGTGTGGGTGTGTATACGAGGTGTGTGTGTGTGTGTATACGAGGTGTGTGTGTATACGAGGTGTGGGTGTATACGAGGTGTGGGTGTATACGAGGTGTGTGTGTGTATACGAGGTGTGTGTGTATACGAGGGGTGTGTGTGTATACGAGGTGTGGGGGTGTGTATATGAGTTGTGTGTGTATACAAGGTGTGTGTGTGTGTATATACGAGGTGTGGGTGTGTATGTGTATACGAGGTGTGTGTGTGTATACGTGGTGTGTGTGTGTATACGAGGTGTGTGTATATGAGGTGTGTGTGTGTATACGAGGTGTGTGTGGGTGTATACGAGGTGTGGGTGTATACGAGGTGTGGGTGTATACGAGGTGTGTGTGTGTGTGTGTGTATACGAGGTGTGGGTGGGTGTGTATACGAGGTGTGGGTGGGTGTGTATACGAGGTGTGGGTGTGTGTGTATACGAGGTGTGGGTGTATATGAGGTGTGTGTGTATACGAGGGGTGTGTGTATATACGAGGTGTGTGTATATGAGGTGTGTGTGTGTGTATACGAGGCGTGGGTGTATATGAGCTGTGTGTGTGTATACGAGGTGTGTGTGTGTGTATACGAGGTGTGGGTGGGTGTGTATACGAGGTGTGTGTGTGTATACGAGGTGTGGGTGTATACGAGGTGTGGGTGTGTGTATACGAGGTGTGTGTGTGTATACGAGGTGTGGGTGTGTGTGTATACGAGGTGTGGGTGTGTGTGTGTATACGAGGTGTGGGTGTATACGAGGTGTGGGTGTATACGAGGTGTGTGTATACGAGGGGTGTGTGTGTGTGTATACGAGGTGTGGGTGTGTGTACGCGAGGTGTGTATGTACGTGAGATGTGTGTGTATACGAGGTGTGGGGGTGTGTATATGAGTTGTGTGTGTATACAAGGTGTGTGTGTATATACGAGGTGTGGGTGTGTATGTGTATACGAGGTGTGTGTGTGTATACGTGGTGTGTGTGTGTATACGAGGTGTGTGTATATGAGGTGGGTGGGTGTGTATATGAGGTGTGTGTGTATATGAGGTGTGTGTGTGTGTGTGTGTGTGTGTGTATACGAGGTGTGGGTGGGTGTGTATACGAGGTGTGGGTGGGTGTGTGTATACGAGGTGTGGGTGTATATGAGGTGTGTGTGTATACGAGGGGTGTGTGTATATACGAGGTGTGTGTATATGAGGTGTGTGTGTATACGAGGCGTGGGTGGGTGTGTATACGAGGTGTGTGTGTATGCGAGGTGTGTGTGTGTGTGTATACGAGGTGTGTGTGTGTGTATACGAGGTGTGTGGGTGTGTGTGTGTATACGAGGTGTGGGTGGGTGTGTATACGAGGTGTGTGTGTGTATACTAGGTGTGTGTGTATACGTGGTGTGTGTGTGTATACGAGGTGTGTGTATATGAGGTGTGTGGGTGTGTATACGAGGTGTGTGTGTATACGAGGTGTGGGTGTGTGTGTATACGAGGTGTGGGTGTATATGAGGTGTGTGTGTATACGAGGGGTGTGTGTATATGAGGGGTGTGTGTATATGAGGTGTGTGTGTATATGAGGTGTGTGTGTATACGAGGGGTGTGTGTATACGAGGGGTGTGTGTATACGAGGGGTGTGTGTGTGTATACGAGGGGTGTGTATATGAGGTGTGTGTGTGTGTGTGTGTGTATACGAGGTGTGGGTGTGTGTGTATACGAGGTGTGGGTGGGTGTGTGTATACGAGGTGTGGGGGTGTGTGTGTATACGAGGTGTGTGTATACGAGGTGTGTGTGTGTATACTAGTGGTGGGTGGGTGCGTATACGAGGTGTGTGTGTGTGTATACGAGGTGGGGGGGTGTATACGAGGTATGTGTATACGAGGTGTGTGTGTGTATATGAGGTATGTGTGTGTGTATATGAGATGTGTGTGTCTGTATACGAGGTGTGTGTGTGTATACGAGGTCTGTATATGAGTTGTGTGGGTGTGTGTGTATACGAGGTGTGTGTGTGTATACGAGGTCTGTATATGAGTTGTGTGGGTGTGTGTGTATACGAGGTGTGTGTGTGTATACGAGTTGTGTGCGTGTATACGAGGTGTGTGTATACGAGGTGTGTGTGTATATGAGATGTGTGTGTATACGAGGTGTGTGTGTGTGTGTGTATACGAGGTGTGTGTATACGAGGGTTGTGTGTGTATACGAGGTGTGTGTATACAAGGTGTGTGTGTGTGTATACGAGGTGTGTGTATACGAGGTATGTGTGTGTATACGAGGTGTGTGTGTATGAGATGTGTGTATACTAGGTGGGTGTGTATACGAGGTGTGTGTGTGTATACGAGGTGTGTGTATACGAGGGTTGTGTGTGTATACGAGGTGTGTGTATACAAGGTGTGTGTGTGTATACGAGGGTTGTGTGTGTGTATACGAGGTGTGTGTATATGAGGGGTGTGTGTGTATACGAGGGTTGTGTGTGTATACAAGGTGTGTGTGTGTATACGAGGTGTGTGTATACAAGGTGTGTGTGTGTATACGAGGGTTGTGTGTGTATACGAGGTGTGTGTGTATACGAGTGTGTGTATACGAGGTGTGTGTGTGTGTGTATATGAGGTGTGTGTGTATACGAGGGGTGTGTGTATATACGAGGTGTGTGTATATGAGGTGTGTGTGTGTGTATACGAGGCGTGGGTGTATATGAGCTGTGTGTGTGTATACGAGGTGTGTGTGTGTGTATACGAGGTGTGGGTGGGTGTGTATACGAGGTGTGTGTGTGTATACTAGGTGTGTGTGTATACGAGGTGTGGGTGTATACGAGGTGTGTGTGTGTATACGAGGTGTGGGTGTGTGTGTATACGAGGTGTGGGTGTGTGTGTGTATACGAGGTGTGGGTGTATACGAGGTGTGGGTGTATACGAGGTGTGTGTATACGAGGGGTGTGTGTGTGTGTATACGAGGTGTGGGTGTGTGTACGCGAGGTGTGTATGTACGTGAGATGTGTGTGTATACGAGGTGTGGGGGTGTGTATATGAGTTGTGTGTGTATACAAGGTGTGTGTGTGTATATACGAGGTGTGGGTGTGTATGTGTATACGAGGTGTGTGTGTGTATACGTGGTGTGTGTGTGTATACGAGGTGTGTGTATATGAGGTGGGTGGGTGTGTATATGAGGTGTGTGTGTATATGAGTTGTGTGTGTGTGTGTGTATACGAGGTGTGGGTGGGTGTGTGTATACGAGGTGTGGGTGTATATGAGGTGTGTGTGTATACGAGGGGTGTGTGTATATACGAGGTGTGTGTATATGAGGTGTGTGTGTATACGAGGCGTGGGTGGGTGTGTATACGAGGTGTGTGTGTATACGAGGTGTGTGTGTGTGTGTATACGAGGTGTGTGTGTGTGTATACGAGGTGTGTGGGTGTGTGTGTGTATACGAGGTGTGGGTGTGTATACTAGGTGTGTGTGTATACGAGGTGTGTGTGTGTATACGAGGTGTGTGTGTGTGTATACGAGGTGTGTGGGTGTGTGTGTGTATACGAGGTGTGGGTGTGTATACTAGGTGTGTGTGTATACGAGGTGTGTGTGTGTATACTAGGTGTGTGTGTATACGTGGTGTGTGTGTGTATACGAGGTGTGTGTATATGAGGTGTGTGGGTGTGTATACGAGGTGTGTGTGTATACGAGGTGTGTGTGTATACGAGGTGTGGGTGTGTGTGTATACGAGGTGTGGGTGTATATGAGGTGTGTGTGTATACGAGGTGTGGGTGTATATGAGGTGTGTGTGTATACGAGGGGTGTGTGTATATGAGGGGTGTGTGTATATGAGGTGTGTGTGTATATGAGGTGTGTGTGTATACGAGGGGTGTGTGTATACGAGGGGTGTGTGTATACGAGGGGTGTGTGTGTGTATACGAGGGGTGTGTATATGAGGTGTGTGTGTGTGTGTGTGTGTATACGAGGTGTGGGTGTGTGTGTATACGAGGTGTGGGTGGGTGTGTGTATACGAGGTGTGGGGGTGTGTGTGTATACGAGGTGTGTGTATACGAGGTGTGTGTGTGTATACTAGTGGTGGGTGGGTGCGTATACGAGGTGTGTGTGTGTGTATACGAGGTGGGGGGGTGTATACGAGGTATGTGTATACGAGGTGTGTGTGTGTATATGAGGTATGTGTGTGTGTATATGAGATGTGTGTGTCTGTATACGAGGTGTGTGTGTGTATACGAGGTCTGTATATGAGTTGTGTGGGTGTGTGTGTATACGAGGTGTGTGTGTGTATACGAGGTCTGTATATGAGTTGTGTGGGTGTGTGTGTATACGAGGTGTGTGTGTGTATACGAGTTGTGTGCGTGTATACGAGGTGTGTGTATACGAGGTGTGTGTGTATACGAGGTGTGTGTGTGTGTGTGTATACGAGGTGTGTGTATACGAGGGTTGTGTGTGTATACGAGGTGTGTGTATACAAGGTGTGTGTGTGTGTATACGAGGTGTGTGTATACGAGGTATGTGTGTGTATACGAGGTGTGTGTGTATGAGATGTGTGTATACTAGGTGGGTGTGTATACGAGGTGTGTGTGTGTATACGAGGTGTGTGTATACGAGGGTTGTGTGTGTATACGAGGTGTGTGTATACAAGGTGTGTGTGTGTATACGAGGGTTGTGTGTGTGTATACGAGGTGTGTGTATATGAGGGGTGTGTGTGTATACGAGGGTTGTGTGTGTATACGAGGTGTGTGTGTGTATACGAGGTGTGTGTATACAAGGTGTGTGTGTGTATACGAGGGTTGTGTGTGTATACGAGGTGTGTGTGTATACGAGGTGTGTGTGTATACGAGGTGTGTGTGTGTGTGTATATGAGGTGGGTGTGTATACGAGGTGTGTGTATATGAGGTGTGTGTGTGTATACGAGGTGTGTGTATACGAGGGTTGTGTGTGTATACGAGGTGTGTGTGTATACAAGGTGGGTGGGTGTATACGAGGTGTGTGTATATGAGGTGTGTGTGTGTATACGAGGGGTGTGTGCGTGTGTATACGAGGTGTGTGTATATGAGGTGTGTGTGTGTATGAGGTGTGTGTGTGTATACGAGGTGTGTGTATACGAGGTGTGTGTGTATGCGAGGTGTGTGTGTATATACGAGGGGTGTGTATACGAGGTGTGTGTGTATACGAGGTGTGTGTGTATATGAAGTATGTGTGTGTATATGAGGTATGTGTGTGTATACGAGGTGTGTGTGTATACGAGGGGTGTGTGTGTGTATACGAGGGGTGTGTGTGTGTATACGAGGGGTGTGTGTGTATATGAAGTATGTGTGTGTATACGAGGGGTGGGTGTGTGTATACGAGGGGTGGGTGTGTGTATACGAGGGGTGGGTGTGTGTATACGAGGGGTGGGTGTGTATACGAGGTGTGGGTGTGTGTACGCGAGGTGTGTATGTACGTGAGATGTGTGTGTATACGAGGTGTGTGTGTGTATACGAGGTGTGGGTGTGTGTGTATACGAGGTGTGGGTGTGTATACGAGGTGTGGGTGTGTGTACGCGAGGTGTGTATGTACGTGAGATGTGTGTGTATACGAGGTGTGGGTGTGTGTGTATACGAGGTGTGTGTGTGTATACGAGGTGTGTGAGTGTATACGAGGTGTGTGCGTGTATACGAGGTGTGTGTGTGTGTATACGAGGTGTGTGTATATGAGGTGTGTGTGTGTGTGTATACGAGGTGTGTGTGTGTGTATACGAGGTGTGTGTGTGTGTGTGTGTGTGTATACGAGGTGTGGGTGTGTGTATACGAGGTGTGGGTGTATACGAGGTGTGTGTGTGTATACGAGGTGTGTGTGTATACGAGGGGTGTGTGTGTGTGCATACGAGGTGTGGGGGTGTGTATATGAGTTGTGTGTGTATACAAGGTGTGTGTGTGTGTATATACGAGGTGTGGGTGTGTATACGTGGTGTGTGTATATGAGGTGTGTGTGTGTATACGAGGTGTGTGTGTATACGAGGTGTGTGTGTATACGAGGTGTGTGTGTATATGAGGTGTGTGTGTGTATACGAGGTGTGTGTGTGTGTATACGAGGTGTGGGTGTGTGTGTATACGAGGTGTGGGTGTGTGTGTATACGAGGTGTGGGTGGGTGTGTATACGAGGTGTGGGTGTGTGTGTATACGAGGTGTGGGTGTATACGAGGGGTGTGTATATACGAGGTGTGTGTATATGAGGTGTGTGTGTGTATACGAGGCGTGGGTGTATATGAGGTGTGTGTGTGTATACGAGGTGTGTGTGTGTGTATTCGAGGTGTGGGTGTGTGTGTATACGAGGTGTGGGTGGGTGTGTATACGAGGTGTGTGTGTGTGTATACGAGGTGTGTGTGTGTGTGTGTATACGAGGTGTGGGTGTGTGTGTATACGAGGGGTGTGTGTGTATACGAGGTGTGTGTGTGTGTGTGTATACGAGGTGTGGGTGTGTGTGTGTATACGAGGTGTGTGTGTATACGAGGGGTGTGTGTATATACGAGGTGTGTGTATATGAGGTGTGTGTGTGTGTGTATACGAGGCGTGGGTGGGTGTGTATACGAGGTGTGTGTGTGTATACGAGGTGTGTGTGTGTATACGAGGTGTGTGTGTGTGTATACGAGGTGTGGGTGGGTGTGTATACGAGGTGTGTGTGTGTATACTAGGTGTGTGTGTATACGTGGTGTGTGTGTGTATACGAGGTGTGTGTATATGAGGTGTGTGTGTGTGTATACGAGGCGTGGGTGGGTGTGTATACGAGGTGTGTGTGTATACAAGGTGTGTGTGTATATGAGGTGTGTGTATACGAGGTGTGGGTGTGTGTGTATACGAGGTGTGGGTGTGTGTGTATACGAGGTGTGGGTGGGTGTGTATACGAGGTGTGGGTGGGTGTGTATACGAGGTGTGGGTGTGTGTGTATACGAGGTGTGTGTGTATACGAGGTGTGTGTGTATACGAGGTGTGTGTGTATACGAGGGGTGTGTGCATACGAGGGGTGTGTGTGTGTATACGAGGTGTGGAGGTGTGGGTGTATACGAGGTGTGGGTGTATACGAGGTGTGTGTGTATACGAGGTGTGTGTATACGAGGTGTGTGTGTATACGAGGTGTGTATGTGTATACGAGGTGTGGCTGGGTGTGTATACGAGGTCTGTGTCTGTATACGAGGTGTGTATGTGTATACGAGGTGTGGGTGGGTGTGTATACGAGGTGTGTGTATACGAGGGGTGTGTGTGTGTGTATACGAGGTGGGTGTGTGTATACGAGGTGTGTGTGTGTATACGAGGTGTGGGGGTGTATGCGAGGTGTGGGGGTGTATGCGAGGTGTGTGTGTATACGAGGGGTGTGTGTGTATACCAGGTGTGGGGGTGTGTGTATACCAGGTGTGGGTGTGTATACGAGGTGTGTGTGTACGCCAGGTATGTATGTACGCGAGGTGTGGGGGTGTGTATACAAGGTGTGGGTGTGTATACGAGGTGTGGGTGTGTATACGAGGTGTGGGTGTGTGTGTATACGAGGTGTGTGGGTGTATATACGAGGTGTGGGTGTATATACGAGGTGTGGGTGTATATACGAGGTGTGTGTGTGTATACGAGGTGTGGGTGTGTGTATACGAGGTGTGGGGGTGTGTATACAAGGTGTGGGTGTGTATACGAGGTGTGGGGGTGTGTATACAAGGTGTGGGTGTGTATACGAGGTGTGGGTGTGTGTGTATACGAGGTGTGGGGGTGTGTATACAAGGTGTGGGTGTGTATACGAGGTGTGGGGGTGTGTATACAAGGTGTGGGTGTGTATACGAGGTGTGGGGGTGTGTATACAAGGTGTGGGTGTGTATACGAGGTGTGGGTGTGTGTGTATACGAGGTGTGGGGGTGTGTATACAAGGTGTGGGTGTATATACGAGGTGTGGGTGTGTATACGAGGTGTGGGTGTGTATACGAGGTGTGGGTGTGTGTGTATACGAGGTGTGTGTGTGTATACGAGGTGGGGGGGTGTATACGAGGTATGTGTATACGAGGTGTGTGTGTGTATATGAGGTATGTGTGTGTGTATATGAGATGTGTGTGTCTGTATACGAGGTGTGTGTGTGTATACGAGGTCTGTATATGAGTTGTGTGGGTGTGTGTGTATACGAGGTGTGTGTGTGTATACGAGGTCTGTATATGAGTTGTGTGGGTGTGTGTGTATACGAGGTGTGTGTGTGTATACGAGTTGTGTGCGTGTATACGAGGTGTGTGTATACGAGGTGTGTGTGTATATGAGATGTGTGTGTATACGAGGTGTGTGTGTGTGTGTGTATACGAGGTGTGTGTATACGAGGGTTGTGTGTGTATACGAGGTGTGTGTATACAAGGTGTGTGTGTGTGTATACGAGGTGTGTGTATACGAGGTATGTGTGTGTATACGAGGTGTGTGTGTATGAGATGTGTGTATACTAGGTGGGTGTGTATACGAGGTGTGTGTGTGTATACGAGGTGTGTGTATACGAGGGTTGTGTGTGTATACGAGGTGTGTGTATACAAGGTGTGTGTGTGTATACGAGGGTTGTGTGTGTGTATACGAGGTGTGTGTATATGAGGGGTGTGTGTGTATACGAGGGTTGTGTGTGTATACAAGGTGTGTGTGTGTATACGAGGTGTGTGTATACAAGGTGTGTGTGTGTATACGAGGGTTGTGTGTGTATACGAGGTGTGTGTGTATACGAGGTGTGTGTGTATACGAGGTGTGTGTATATGAGGTGTGTGTGTATACGAGGGGTGTGTGTATATACGAGGTGTGTGTATATGAGGTGTGTGTGTGTGTATACGAGGCGTGGGTGTATATGAGCTGTGTGTGTGTATACGAGGTGTGTGTGTGTGTATACGAGGTGTGGGTGGGTGTGTATACGAGGTGTGTGTGTGTATACTAGGTGTGTGTGTATACGAGGTGTGGGTGTATACGAGGTGTGGGTGTGTGTATACGAGGTGTGTGTGTGTATACGAGGTGTGGGTGTGTGTGTATACGAGGTGTGGGTGTGTGTGTGTATACGAGGTGTGGGTGTATACGAGGTGTGGGTGTATACGAGGTGTGTGTATACGAGGGGTGTGTGTGTGTGTATACGAGGTGTGGGTGTGTGTACGCGAGGTGTGTATGTACGTGAGATGTGTGTGTATACGAGGTGTGGGGGTGTGTATATGAGTTGTGTGTGTATACAAGGTGTGTGTGTGTATATACGAGGTGTGGGTGTGTATGTGTATACGAGGTGTGTGTGTGTATACGTGGTGTGTGTGTGTATACGAGGTGTGTGTATATGAGGTGGGTGGGTGTGTATATGAGGTGTGTGTGTATATGAGTTGTGTGTGTGTGTGTGTATACGAGGTGTGGGTGGGTGTGTATACGAGGTGTGGGTGGGTGTGTGTATACGAGGTGTGGGTGTATATGAGGTGTGTGTGTATACGAGGGGTGTGTGTATATACGAGGTGTGTGTATATGAGGTGTGTGTGTATACGAGGCGTGGGTGGGTGTGTATACGAGGTGTGTGTGTATACGAGGTGTGTGTGTGTGTGTATACGAGGTGTGTGTGTGTGTATACGAGGTGTGTGGGTGTGTGTGTGTATACGAGGTGTGGGTGGGTGTGTATACGAGGTGTGTGTGTGTATACTAGGTGTGTGTGTATACGTGGTGTGTGTGTGTATACGAGGTGTGTGTATATGAGGTGTGTGGGTGTGTATACGAGGTGTGTGTGTATACGAGGTGTGTGTGTATACGAGGTGTGGGTGTGTGTGTATACGAGGTGTGGGTGTATATGAGGTGTGTGTGTATACGAGGTGTGGGTGTATATGAGGTGTGTGTGTATACGAGGGGTGTGTGTATATGAGGGGTGTGTGTATATGAGGTGTGTGTGTATATGAGGTGTGTGTGTATACGAGGGGTGTGTGTATACGAGGGGTGTGTGTATACGAGGGGTGTGTGTGTGTATACGAGGGGTGTGTATATGAGGTGTGTGTGTGTGTGTGTGTGTATACGAGGTGTGGGTGTGTGTGTATACGAGGTGTGGGTGGGTGTGTGTATACGAGGTGTGGGGGTGTGTGTGTATACGAGGTGTGTGTATACGAGGTGTGTGTGTGTATACTAGTGGTGGGTGGGTGCGTATACGAGGTGTGTGTGTGTGTATACGAGGTGGGGGGGTGTATACGAGGTATGTGTATACGAGGTGTGTGTGTGTATATGAGGTATGTGTGTGTGTATATGAGATGTGTGTGTCTGTATACGAGGTGTGTGTGTGTATACGAGGTCTGTATATGAGTTGTGTGGGTGTGTGTGTATACGAGGTGTGTGTGTGTATACGAGGTCTGTATATGAGTTGTGTGGGTGTGTGTGTATACGAGGTGTGTGTGTGTATACGAGTTGTGTGCGTGTATACGAGGTGTGTGTATACGAGGTGTGTGTGTATATGAGATGTGTGTGTATACGAGGTGTGTGTGTGTGTGTGTATACGAGGTGTGTGTATACGAGGGTTGTGTGTGTATACGAGGTGTGTGTATACAAGGTGTGTGTGTGTGTATACGAGGTGTGTGTGTGTATACGAGGTGTGTGTATACAAGGTGTGTGTGTGTATACGAGGGTTGTGTGTGTATACGAGGTGTGTGTGTATACGAGGTGTGTGTGTATACGAGGTGTGTGTGTGTGTGTATATGAGGTGGGTGTGTATACGAGGTGTGTGTATATGAGGTGTGTGTGTGTATACGAGGTGTGTGTATACGAGGGTTGTGTGTGTATACGAGGTGTGTGTGTATACAAGGTGGGTGGGTGTATACGAGGTGTGTGTATATGAGGTGTGTGTGTGTATACGAGGGGTGTGTGCGTGTGTATACGAGGTGTGTGTATATGAGGTGTGTGTGTGTATGAGGTGTGTGTGTGTATACGAGGTGTGTGTATACGAGGTGTGTGTGTATGCGAGGTGTGTGTGTATATACGAGGGGTGTGTATACGAGGTGTGTGTGTATACGAGGTGTGTGTGTATATGAAGTATGTGTGTGTATATGAGGTATGTGTGTGTATACGAGGTGTGTGTGTATACGAGGGGTGTGTGTGTGTATACGAGGGGTGTGTGTGTGTATACGAGGGGTGTGTGTGTATATGAAGTATGTGTGTGTATACGAGGGGTGGGTGTGTGTATACGAGGGGTGGGTGTGTGTATACGAGGGGTGGGTGTGTATACGAGGTGTGGGTGTGTGTACGCGAGGTGTGTATGTACGTGAGATGTGTGTGTATACGAGGTGTGTGTGTGTATACGAGGTGTGTGTGTGTATACGAGGTGTGGGTGTGTGTGTATACGAGGTGTGGGTGTGTATACGAGGTGTGGGTGTGTGTACGCGAGGTGTGTATGTACGTGAGATGTGTGTGTATACGAGGTGTGGGTGTGTGTGTATACGAGGTGTGTGTGTGTATACGAGGTGTGTGAGTGTATACGAGGTGTGTGCGTGTATACGAGGTGTGTGTGTGTGTATACGAGGTGTGTGTATATGAGGTGTGTGTGTGTGTGTATACGAGGTGTGTGTGTGTGTATACGAGGTGTGTGTGTGTGTGTATACGAGGTGTGGGTGTGTGTGTGTATACGAGGTGTGGGTGTATACGAGGTGTGTGTGTGTATACGAGGTGTGTGTGTATACGAGGGGTGTGTGTGTGTGCATACGAGGTGTGGGGGTGTGTATATGAGTTGTGTGTGTATACAAGGTGTGTGTGTGTGTATATACGAGGTGTGGGTGTGTATACGTGGTGTGTGTATATGAGGTGTGTGTGTGTATACGAGGTGTGTGTGTATACGAGGTGTGTGTGTATACGAGGTGTGTGTGTATATGAGGTGTGTGTGTGTATACGAGGTGTGGGTGTGTGTGTATACGAGGTGTGGGTGTGTGTGTATACGAGGTGTGGGTGGGTGTGTATACGAGGTGTGGGTGTGTGTGTATACGAGGTGTGGGTGTATACGAGGGGTGTGTATATACGAGGTGTGTGTATATGAGGTGTGTGTGTGTATACGAGGCGTGGGTGTATATGAGGTGTGTGTGTGTATACGAGGTGTGTGTGTGTGTATTCGAGGTGTGGGTGTGTGTGTATACGAGGTGTGGGTGGGTGTGTATACGAGGTGTGTGTGTGTGTATACGAGGTGTGTGTGTGTATACGAGGTGTGGGTGTGTGTGTATACGAGGGGTGTGTGTGTATACGAGGTGTGTGTGTGTGTGTGTATACGAGGTGTGGGTGTGTGTGTGTATACGAGGTGTGTGTGTATACGAGGGGTGTGTGTATATACGAGGTGTGTGTATATGAGGTGTGTGTGTGTGTGTATACGAGGCGTGGGTGGGTGTGTATACGAGGTGTGTGTGTGTATACGAGGTGTGTGTGTGTATACGAGGTGTGTGTGTGTGTATACGAGGTGTGGGTGGGTGTGTATACGAGGTGTGTGTGTGTATACTAGGTGTGTGTGTATACGTGGTGTGTGTGTGTATACGAGGTGTGTGTATATGAGGTGTGTGTGTGTGTATACGAGGCGTGGGTGGGTGTGTATACGAGGTGTGTGTGTATACAAGGTGTGTGTGTATATGAGGTGTGTGTATACGAGGTGTGGGTGTGTGTGTATACGAGGTGTGGGTGTGTGTGTATACGAGGTGTGGGTGGGTGTGTATACGAGGTGTGGGTGGGTGTGTATACGAGGTGTGTGTGTATACGAGGTGTGTGTGTATACGAGGTGTGTGTGTATACGAGGGGTGTGTGCATACGAGGGGTGTGTGTGTGTATACGAGGTGTGGAGGTGTGGGTGTATACGAGGTGTGGGTGTATACGAGGTGTGTGTGTATACGAGGTGTGTGTGTATACGAGGTGTGTGTATACGAGGTGTGTGTGTATACGAGGGGTGTGTGTGTATACGAGGTGTGTATGTGTATACGAGGTGTGGCTGGGTGTGTATACGAGGTCTGTGTCTGTATACGAGGTGTGTATGTGTATACGAGGTGTGGGTGGGTGTGTATACGAGGTGTGTGTATACGAGGGGTGTGTGTGTGTGTATACGAGGTGGGTGTGTGTGTATACGAGGTGTGTGTGTGTATACGAGGTGTGGGGGTGTATGCGAGGTGTGGGGGTGTATGCGAGGTGTGTGTGTATACGAGGGGTGTGTGTGTATACCAGGTGTGGGGGTGTGTGTATACCAGGTGTGGGTGTGTATACGAGGTGTGTGTGTGTGTACGCCAGGTATGTATGTACGCGAGGTGTGGGGGTGTGTATACAAGGTGTGGGTGTGTATACGAGGTGTGGGTGTGTATACGAGGTGTGGGTGTGTGTGTATACGAGGTGTGTGGGTGTATATACGAGGTGTGGGTGTATATACGAGGTGTGGGTGTATATACGAGGTGTGTGTGTGTATACGAGGTGTGGGTGTGTGTATACGAGGTGTGGGGGTGTGTATACAAGGTGTGGGTGTGTATACGAGGTGTGGGGGTGTGTATACAAGGTGTGGGTGTGTATACGAGGTGTGGGTGTGTGTGTATACGAGGTGTGGGGGTGTGTATACAAGGTGTGGGTGTGTATACGAGGTGTGGGGGTGTGTATACAAGGTGTGGGTGTGTATACGAGGTGTGGGGGTGTGTATACAAGGTGTGGGTGTGTATACGAGGTGTGGGTGTGTGTGTATACGAGGTGTGGGGGTGTGTATACAAGGTGTGGGTGTATATACGAGGTGTGGGTGTGTATACGAGGTGTGGGTGTGTATACGAGGTGTGGGTGTGTGTGTATACGAGGTGTGTGGGTGTATATACGAGGTGTGGGTGTATATACGAGGTGTGGGTGTATATACGAGGTGTGGGTGGGTGTGTATACGAGGTGTGCGTGTGTATACGAGGTGTGCGTGTGTATACGAGGTGTGGGTGTGTGTATACGAGGTCTGTGTCTGTATACGAGGTGTGTATGTGTATACTAGTTGTGGGTGTGTATACGAGGTGTGGGTGCGTGTGTGTATACGAGGTGTGTGTGTGTGTGTGTATACGAGGTGTGTGTGTATACGAGGTGTGTATGTGTATACTAGTTGTGGGTGTGTGTATACGAGGTGTGTGGGTGTGTATACGAGGTGGGTGTGTATACTAGTTGTGGGTGTGTGTATACGAGGTGTGTGGGTGTGTATACGAGGTGGGTGTGTATACTAGTTGTGGGTGTGTGTATACGAGGTGTGGGTGTGTATACGAGTTGTGGGTGCGTGTGTATACGAGGTGTGTGTGTACGCGAGATGTGTGTGTATACGAGGTGTGGGTGTGTGTATATGAGGTGTGTGTGTATACGAGGTGTGCATGTGTATACGAGGTGTGGGTGTATACGAGGTGTGTGTGTATACGAGGGGTGTGTGTGTATGCGAGGGGTGTGTGTCTGTATATGAGGGGTGTGTGTGTATACGAGGGGTGTGTGTCTGTATACGAGGGGTGTGTGTGTGTATACGAGGGGTGTGTGTACGAGGGGTGTGTATATGAGGTGTGTGTGTGTATGCGAGGTGTGTGTGTATACGAGGGGTGTGTGTATATATATATTATGATGGAAGCTCCCAGCTGGTGAGTGAGGGTCTTCTGGAGAGAGGAGCAGTCGGAGGATTTCGGCTGTGGTAGGAGTGACCTCCCGGGACAATGTGAGATTGTAGAGCGCCTACTGTGGAGATCTGCAGAAATAACTTGGGGTCATCCAGGTAGAAATACATAGGAGGAGGGAAGACCCCCGCGGACCGCAGCTAGCGCTGTGGCTTCCTCATTATGGATAATTACATGATGTCCCCCCAGATAGTGATGTCCCCGGGGGGGGGGGCTCCCTTACTAGTGGCTGAAATAACGTCATCCTGTACACCCAAATGGTGTCACCCACTATTCACGGTGTCCTGGCATATTGTCACCTGTTGTGCCCCCCAATTACTGACACCCACTTTGAAATTGTCACCCTTAACACTATGCCCCAAAATAGTGACCAAAAGCACCCCATAACTAGAACCCAAGGAAGATACTGCACCGCAACACAAGTGTTCCCCCTCTGTACAGCAGTTCACTCCACCACTAGTACCCCCTGGAATGGCCGCTTACACTCCACTGCCCACCACAGCATATGTTCCCAGTACCGGCCCCCCGTACCCTTCTGTACGTCTCCACTGCACCCCTTCTGTCATTCTAGTTACAAATAGGACCCCAGTAAAATGCCCTCTCCACCATATTCCCTAACCTACATGTGTCCTCATTTGCCCCTGCTGGACTCAATCGCCCCATGGTATGGACTTCCTTATGCCTTAGTAGCCCCCCACAGTCCTGCCCCCTGGAGGAGCTGTTCTCATCACTTCCCAGTCTTGCCCCAGACCCAGTGTTTTTCCTCCTGTCATGTGTAAATAGAAGCTGGCCCTGAATTTGGCCTCATTCTCCTCAAAACGATACACGACCTCCCAGGAAACTCCCAAAATACCAACCTACTTTGTCCAGCAGGACCCCCAAATGGGAGTTACCATCATCCAGAATAGAAGTATGTGGGGGGCACGGAATGGTGTCCCTTTTTCTGGATGGGTGGTGGCACGGATGATGTCCTTTATTCTGGATGGGGGGCATGGGATGGCCTCTCATTCTGGATGGGGGGCATGGGATGGCCTCTCATTCTGGATGGCCTCTCTTATTCTGGATGGGGGGGCATGGGATGGCCTCTCTTATTCTGGATGGGGGGGCATGGGATGGCCTCTCTTATTCTGGATGGGGGGGCATGGGATGGCCTCTCTTATTCTGGATGGGGGCATGGGATGGCCTCATTCTGGATGGGGGGGCATGGGATGGCCTCTCTTATTCTGGATGGGGGGGGCATGGGATGGCCTCTCTTATTCTGGATGGGGGGGGCATGAGATGGCCTCTCTTATTCTGGATGGGTGAAGGGGACAGGATGACCTCTGTTATGGGGGGAATGGGGTGACCTCTTATTCTGGGTGGATGGGGAGCATGGGATGTCCTCTGTTATTCTGGATTGGTGGGGGCACGGGATGACCTCTCTTATTCTGGATCTGTGGGGCACGGGATGACCTCTCTTATTCTGAATGGGTGGGGGGCACGGGATGACCTCTTATTCTGGATGGGTGGGGAGCACAAGATGACCTCTTATTCTGGATGGGTGGGGGGGAAGGATGACCTGTTATTCTGGATGGATGGGGTGACCTCTCTTATTCTCGATCTGTGGGGCACGGGATGACCTCTCTTACTCTGAATGGGTGGGGGGCACGGGATGACCTCTTATTCTGGATGGGTGGGGGGGACAGGATGACCTCTTATTCTGGATGGATGGGGTGACCTCTCTTATTCTGGGTGGATTGGGGGCATTGGATGTCCTCTCTTATTCTGCATGGGTGGGGGCACGGGATGGCCTCTCTTATTCTGGATGGGTCGGGGCACGGGATGACCTCTCTTATTCTGGATGGGGGGCATGGGATGGCCTCTCTTATTCTGGATGGTTGAAGGGGACAAGATGACCTCTGTTATTATGGGGTGACCTCTCTTATTCTGGGTGGATGGGGAGCATGGGATGTCCTCTGTTATTCTGGATTGGTGGGGGCACGGGATGACCTCTCTTATTCTGGATCTGTGGGGCACGGGATGACCTCTCTTATTCTGAATGGGTGGGGGGCACGGGATGACCTCTTATTCTGGATGGGTGGGGAGCACAAGATGACCTCTTATTCTGGATGGGTGGGGGGGACAGGATGACCTCTGTTATTCTGGATGGATGGGGTGAAATCTCTTATTCTGGGTGGATTGGGGGCATTGGATGTCCTCTCTTATTCTGCATTGGTGGGGGCACGGGATGGCCTCTCTTATTCTGGATGGGTCGGGGCACGGGATGACCTCTCTTATTCTGGATGGGGGGCATGGGATGGCCTCTCTTATTCTGGATGGGTGGGGAGCACGAGATGACCTCTTATTCTGGATGGGTGAAGGGGACAGGATGACCTCTGTTATTATGGGGGGCATGGGGTGACCTCTCTTATTCTGGGTGGATGGGGAGCATGGGATGTCCTCTGTTATTCTGGATGGGTGGGGGCACGGGATGACCTCTTATTCTGGATGGGTGGGGAGCACGAGATGACCTCTTATTCTGGATGGGTGGGGGGGACAGGATGACCTCTTATTCTGGATGGATGGGGTGACCTCTCTTATTCTGGGTGGATTGGGGGCATTGGATGTCCTCTCTTATTCTGCATGGGTGGGGGCACGGGATGGCCTCTCTTATTCTGGATGGGTCGGGGCACGGGATGACCTCTCTTATTCTGGATGGGGGGCATGGGATGGCCTCTCTTATTCTGGATGGGTGGGGAGCACGAGATGACCTCTTATTCTGGATGGGTGAAGGGGACAGGATGACCTCTGTTATTATGGGGGGCATGGGGTGACCTCTCTTATTCTGGGTGGATGGGGAGCATGGGATGTCCTCTGTTATTCTGGATGGGTGGGGGCACGGGATGAGCTCTTATTCTGGATGGGTGGGGAGCACGAGATGACCTCTTATTCTGGATGGGTGGGGGGGACAGGATGACCTCTTATTCTGGATGGATGGGGTGACCTCTCTTATTCTGGGTGGATTGGGGGCATTGGATGTCCTCTCTTATTCTGCATGGGTGGGGGCACGGGATGGCCTCTCTTATTCTGGATGGGTCGGGGCACGGGATGACCTCTCTTATTCTGGATGGGGGGCATGGGATGGCCTCTCTTATTCTGGATGGGTGGGGAGCACGAGATGACCTCTTATTCTGGATGGGTGAAGGGGACAGGATGACCTCTGTTATTATGGGGGGCATGGGGTGACCTCTCTTATTCTGGGTGGATGGGGGCACGGGATGTCCTCTGTTATTCTGGATGGGTGGGGGCACGGGATGACCTCTCTTATTCTGGATCTGTGGGGCACGGGATGACCTCTCTTATTCTGAATGGGTGGGGGGCACGGTATGACCTCTCTTATTCTGAATGGGTGGGGGGCACGGGATGACCTCTTATTCTGGATGGGTGGGGAGCATGAGATGACCTCTTATTCTGGATGGGTGGGGGGGACAGGATGACCTCTTATTCTGGATGGATGGGGTGACCTCTCTTATTCTGGGTGGATTGGGGGCATTGGATGTCCTCTTATTCTGCATGGGTGGGGGCACGGGATGGCCTCTCTTATTCTGGATGGGTGGGGGCACGGGATGGCCTCTCTTATTCTGGATGGGTCGGGGCACGGGATGACCTCTCTTATTCTGGATGGGGGGCATGGGATGGCCTCTCTTATTCTGGATGGGTGGGGAGCACGAGATGACCTCTTATTCTGGATGGGTGAAGGGGACAGGATGACCTCTGTTATCATGGGGGGCATGGGGTGACCTCTCTTATTCTGGGTGGATGGGGAGCATGGTATTTCCTCTGTTCTGGATGGGTGGGGGCACGGGATGACCTCTCTTAGTCTGGATGGGTGGGGGCACGGGATGACCTCTCTTATTCTGGATGCGTGGGGGGCACGGGATGACCTCTCATTCTGGATTGGGGGGGCACGGGATTACCTCTCATTCTGGATTGGGGGGCACGGGATGACCTCTCTTATTCTGAATTGGTGGGGGGGCACGGGATGACCTCTCATTCTGGATGGCTGGGGGGCACGGGATGACATATCTTATTCTGAATGGATGGGGGCACGGGATGTCCTCTGTTATTCTGGATGGGTGGGGGCACGGGATGACCTCTCTTATTCTGGATCTGTGGGGCACGGGATGACCTCTCTTATTCTGAATGGGTGGGGGGCACGGTATGACCTCTCTTATTCTGAATGGGTGGGGGGCACGGGATGACCTCTTATTCTGGATGGGTGGGGAGCATGAGATGACCTCTTATTCTGGATGGGTGGGGGGGACAGGATGACCTCTTATTCTGGATGGATGGATGGGGTGACCTCTCTTATTCTGGGTGGATTGGGGGCATTGGATGTCCTCTTATTCTGCATGGGTGGGGGCACGGGGTGGCCTCTCTTATTCTGGATGGGTCGGGGCACGGGATGACCTCTCTTATTCTGGATGGGGGGCATGGGATGGCCTCTCTTATTCTGGATGGGTGGGGAGCACGAGATGACCTCTTATTCTGGATGGGTGAAGGGGACAGGATGACCTCTGTTATCATGGGGGGCATGGGGTGACCTCTCTTATTCTGGGTGGATGGGGAGCATGGTATTTCCTCTGTTCTGGATGGGTGGGGGCACGGGATGACCTCTCTTAGTCTGGATGGGTGGGGGCACGGGATGACCTCTCTTATTCTGGATGCGTGGGGGGCACGGGATGACCTCTCATTCTGGATTGGGGGGGCACGGGATTACCTCTCATTCTGGATTGGGGGGCACGGGATGACCTCTCTTATTCTGAATTGGTGGGGGGGCACGGGATGACCTCTCATTCTGGATGGCTGGGGGGCACGGGATGACATATCTTATTCTGAATGGATGGGGGCACGGGATGTCCTCTGTTATTCTGGATGGGTGGGGGCACGGGATGACCTCTCTTATTCTGGATCTGTGGGGCACGGGATGACCTCTCTTATTCTGAATGGGTGGGGGGCACGGTATGACCTCTCTTATTCTGAATGGGTGGGGGGCACGGGATGACCTCTTATTCTGGATGGGTGGGGAGCATGAGATGACCTCTTATTCTGGATGGGTGGGGGGGACAGGATGACCTCTTATTCTGGATGGATGGATGGGGTGACCTCTCTTATTCTGGGTGGATTGGGGGCATTGGATGTCCTCTTATTCTGCATGGGTGGGGGCACGGGGTGGCCTCTCTTATTCTGGATGGGTCGGGGCACGGGATGACCTCTCTTATTCTGGATGGGGGGCATGGGATGGCCTCTCTTATTCTGGATGGGTGGGGAGCACGAGATGACCTCTTATTCTGGATGGGTGAAGGGGACAGGATGACCTCTGTTATCATGGGGGGCATGGGGTGACCTCTCTTATTCTGGGTGGATGGGGAGCATGGTATTTCCTCTGTTCTGGATGGGTGGGGGCACGGGATGACCTCTCTTAGTCTGGATGGGTGGGGGCACGGGATGACCTCTCTTATTCTGGATGCGTGGGGGGCACGGGATGACCTCTCATTCTGGATTGGGGGGGCACGGGATTACCTCTCATTCTGGATTGGGGGGCACGGGATGACCTCTCTTATTCTGAATTGGTGGGGGGGCACGGGATGACCTCTCATTCTGGATGGCTGGGGGGCACGGGATGACATATCTTATTCTGAATGGGTGGGGGACACTGGATGACGTCCCTTATTCTGGATGGTTGGGGGCACGAGATGACCTCTCTTATTCTGGATCGGTGGGGGCACGAGATGACCTCTCTTATTCTGATGGGTAGGGCCACGGGATGACCTCTCTTATTCTGGATGAGTGGGGGCACGGGATGATCTCTCTTATTCTGGATGGGTGGGGGCACGGGATGATCTCCCTTATTCTGGATGGGTGGGGGGCACGGGATGACCTCTCATTCTGGATGGGTGGGGGGCATGGGATGACCTCTCTTATTCTGATGGGTAGGGCCACGGGATGACCTCTCTTATTCTGGATGGGGCCACGGGATTACCTCTTATTCTGGATTGGTGGGGGCACAGAATGACCTTTGTTATTCTAGATGGATGGGGGGCACGGGATTACCTCTTATTCTGGATGCATGCGGGGCATTGGGTGACCTCTCATTCTGGGTGGATGGGGGGGCATGGGGTGACCTCTTTTATTCTGGGTGAGTGGTGGCATGGGATGACCTCTGCTATTCTGGATGGGTGGGGGCACGTAATGACCACTTATTCTGGCTTGGGGGGGCAAGGCATGACCTCTTATCCTGGATGGGGGGGGCACGGGATGACCTCTTATTCTGGATGGATAACTATGGTCGGGTAGCATCTCTTCTGGTCTCTTCCCGTTTAGTATCCTTCCTGGTAGCTCTCTCCCCTGTCCCTCTGACCCTGACTGCTTGGTAGCGCTTCCTCTGGTCCTGGCCTGTCTCGTATCCCTCTTTTTGGTCTCTTCCTTCCTGGTAGTTCTCTCCCCTGTCCCCCTGACCACCACTGCTCAGTAGCGCCTCCTTTGGTCCGGGCCTGCCCGGTAGCTCTCCTTCCTTTCCCTTTGACCCCCACTGCTCTGTAGCGCCTCCTTTGGTCCGGGCCTGCCCGGTAGCTCTCCTTCCTATCCCTTTGACCCCCACTGCTCAGTAGCACCTCCTTTGTTCCGGGCGTGCCCGGTAGCTCTCCTTCCTGTGCTTCTGACCCCCACTGCTCAGTATCGCCTCCTTTGGTCCGGGCCTGCCTGGTAGCTCTCCTTCCTGTGCTTCTGACCCCCACTGCTCAGTATCGCCTCCTTTGGTCCGAGCCTGCCTGGTAGCTCTCCTTCCTGTCCCTCTGACCACCACTGCTCAGTAGTGCCTCCTTTAGTTCGGGCGTACCCGGTAGCTCTCCTCTTGTCCCTTTGGCCCCCACTGCTCAGTATCGCCTCCTTTGGTCCGGGCCTGCCTGCTAGCGCTCTTCCCTGTCCCTCTGACCCCCACTGCTCAGTAGTGCCTCCTTTGGTCCGGGCCTGCCCGGTAGCTCTCCTTCCTGTCCCTTTGACCCCCACTGCTCAGTATCGCCTCCTTTAGTCCAGGCCTGCCTGCTAGCGCTCTTCCTTGTCCCTCTGACCCCCACTGCTCAGTATCGCCTCCTTTGGTCCGGGCCTGCCTGCTAGCTCTCTTCCCTGTCCCTCTGACCCCCACTGCTCAGTATTGCCTCCTTTGTTCCGGGCCTGCCCGGTAGCTCTCCTTCCTGTCCCTTTGACCTCCACTGCTCAGTATCGCCTCCTTTGGTCCGGGCCTGCCTGCTAGCGCTCTTCCCTGTCCCTCTGACCTCCACTGCTCAGTATCGCCTCCTTTGGTCCGGGCCTGCCCGGTAGCGCTCTTCCCTGTCCCTCTGACCCCCACTGCTCAGTATCGCCTCCTTTGGTCCGGGCCTGCCTGCTAGCGCTCTTCCCTGTCCCTCTGACCTCCACTGCTCAGTATCGCCTCCTTTGGTCCGGGCCTGCCCGGTAGCGCTCTTCCCTGTCCCTCTGACCCCCACTGCTCAGTATCGCCTCCTTTGGTCCGGGCCTGCCCGGTATCTTTCCTTCCTGTCCCTTTGACCCCCACTGCTCAGTATCGCCTCCTTTGGTCCGGGCCTGCCTGCTAGCGCTCTTCCCTGTCCCTCTGACCTCCACTGCTCAGTAGTGCCTCCTTTGGTCCGGGCCTGCCCGGTAGCGCTCTTCCCTGTCCCTCTGACCCCCACTGCTCAGTATCGCCTCCTTTGGTCCGGGCCTGCCTGCTAGCGCTCTTCCCTGTCCCTCTGACCTCCACTGCTCAGTATCGCCTCCTTTGTTCCGGGCCTGCCCGGTAGCTCTCCTTCCTGTCCCTTTGACCCCCACTGCTCAGTATCGCCTCCTTTGGTCCGGGCCTGCCCGGTAGCGCTCTTCCCTGTCCCTCTGACCCCCACTGCTCAGTAGTGCCTCCTTTGGTCCGGGCCTGCCCGGTAGCGCTCTTCCCTGTCCCTCTGACCTCCACTGCTCAGTATCGCCTCCTTTGTTCCGGGCCTGCCCGGTAGCTCTCCTTCCTGTCCCTTTGACCCCCACTGCTCAGTATCGCCTCCTTTGGTCCGGGCCTGCCCGGTAGCGCTCTTCCCTGTCCCTCTGACCCCCACTGCTCAGTAGTGCCTCCTTTGGTCCGGGCCTGCCCGGTAGCTCTCCTTCCTGTCCCTTTGACCCCCACTGCTCAGTAGTGCCTCCTTTGGTCCGGGCCTGCCCGGTAGCGCTCTTCCCTGTCCCTCTGACCCCCACTGCTCAGTAGTGCCTCCTTTGGTCCGGGCCTGCCCGGTAGCGCTCTTCCCTGTCCCTCTGACCCCCACTGCTCAGTATCGCCTCCTTTGGTCTGGGCCTGCCCGGTAGCTCTCCTTCCTGTCCCTTTGACCCCCACTGCTCAGTATCGCCTCCTTTGGTCCGGGCCTGCCCGGTAGCGCTCTTCCCTGTCCCTCTGACCCCCACTGCTCAGTATCGCCTCCTTTGGTCCAGGCCTGCCCGGTAGCGCTCTCATTTGCCCAGTGTTGGTCTTCTAATTCTGTGTTTCCTGTCTCCTCAGTTATCTGTCTTATTTGGGAGCCCCCCGCACAGACATGTCGTTTCCTGCGGTCAGTGACGTTTCGGCGCTGTATGGATTAGGACTTTATGACTTTGGAGAGAGACGTGGGATCCAGCCGCAGGTCCATTACCAGACAGTGGAGGTGGACGGAGGAGGGTCACTGATCAGCCTCTGAGACTGCACCACGGGGCGTTGGGGGTGCAAACCCCTCACCTTTGTATGATGGTGACTGCTGTGGACATCTGGGGGCGCTGCCTTTAATCCTGTAAACCTCGGATATAAAGGGACGCCCCATCTACTAGACCCTCCCTCCCTGCAGGGGGCACTGTGTGACTGTGGGGGACGGGCCGGCGGTGACTGGACGCATGCGTCAGCACTGGGAGGAGCCGGGGTCTCATCACTGGGAAGTTTTACACTGTAGATTATTTTTATGGAGTTTTGTATTTTTTTGTAGCAAATTAAATAAGGTTTGTTATTACGTGTCGTGCAAGGCGATTGGCTCATTCCTGTAGGGGCGGAGCTCTACAAACAGCACTATCGGTGGGGAGGGTCCCTGAGGTCCGACCTGCACCAAACCTGTAGTGGTAGTGTGTCCTAGAATGGGTGGGCAATTTACTTTCTCAAAGGGGCACATGAGAAACTGGGTCTTCGGCGGCGGCCGAGCCAATATGAGCGAGGACCTAGAAGCGTCATGTGTGGACCTGACCTGCACCTAGGGGCCCGTTATGCCCCGGTCAGGGGCACCAGGCACCCGGCAGACTACCAGCACCGCCCGGCAGATTCCTGCACCGCCGGCGAGCGACGGTCCTTTGGTTGTACCTATCTGGTCTGTGGCTCTGGGCCTTCATTGGTCGATGTCCGGGAGGCCTGTGGCCCCGGGCCGTCGTTGTCTGGGAGGCAAAAAGAAAAAGTTTTCAAAATGTATAGAAAGTTTACAAGTCTGAGCCATCGGCCTTCTAAAAGTGTAGAAGCAAGAATGAATGTATTTAGTAGAGTAGGAGACTCTCCCCGGCCTGGCGTCCTCATCGCTGGTCCGTGCCAGCGGTATCGGGGGCTGCCAACATCTAGATTTTTCCATTTTTCTGTCCATTTTATGCTAAAGTGCATTGTGGAAAAGTACGACACGTCCCATGAAAAAACCAAGCCTCATACGTCTGTCCATGGAGAAGAAGAAGTTACAGCTCCTGGAAGAAGGAGGAGTGAACCTGCGTCACTCGGCCGGAGATGGCCCTGTTCTGCACCGTCATGGCATGGACCTCCAGCCACAGGACTTGGGGCAGCTGACATTGCCCATGTAGACACGGCCGTAGCCACCAGGGAGCTCGCAGACCGCAGCTGGGTACTGCCCGGGAGCCATGCTGGCACCTGGATACGGGCGCTGACCTCTGAGATGTCGGGGAGGTCTTCAGCAGAGCTGCTTCCTCCGCTTTCCACAGCTCCTGAATTCCAGTTCTACCAGATCCATCTCCCCCCATTACACCAGACAGGAGGCAGCAGGAGGTGAGGGTCCTCTCTGGAGGAATAGCGTGAGTGCTCTTAACGTAAAGATCCCACAACGGGTCCCGGCCATCCATGGGTTGTTGGTGTTCTCTAGCGATGGTTGTGTGTGATCTGGGTATATACAGAGTATACAGGAAACTGCTGGACAAGACTCGTACATCGCCGGGCAGGGAACAGCGTCTACGGGTGTCCGTGTGCAAGAGCGGTGGATGCCAGGTACACCGTCATACAGGACATTATACTGACATTTATACCCCTGTACCCCGTCCTCCATACCGTCATACAGGACATTATACTGACATTTATACCCCTGTACCCCGTCCTCCATACCGTCATACAGGACATTATACTGACATTTATACCTCCTGTACCTCGTCCTCCATACCGTCATACAGGACATTATACTGACATTTATACTCCTGTACCCCGTCCTCCATACCGTCATACAGGACATTATACTGACATTTATACCCCTGTACCTCGTCCTCCATACCGTCATACAGGACATTATACTGACATTTATACCCCTGTACCCCGTCCTCCATACCGTCATACAGGACATTATACTGACATTTATACCTCCTGTACCCCGTCCTCCATACCGTCATACAGGACATTATACTGACATTTATACCTCCTGTACCCCGTCCTCCATACCGTCATACAGGACATTATACTGACATTTATACCTCCTGTACCCCGTCCTCCATACCGTCATACAGGACATTATACTGACATTTATACCCCTGTACCCCGTCCTCCATACCGTCATACAGGACATTATACTGACATTTATACCCCTGTACCCCGTCCTCCATACCATCATACAGGACATTATACTGACATTTATACCCCTGTACCTCGTCCTCCATACCGTCATACAGGACATTATACTGACATTTATACCCCTGTACCCCGTCCTCCATACCATCATACAGGACATTATACTGACATTTATACCCCTGTACCCCGTCCTCCATACCGTCATACAGGACATTATACTGACATTTATACTCCTGTACCTCGTCCTCCATACCGTCATACAGGACATTATACTGACATTTATACTCCTGTACCCCGTCCTCCATACCGTCATACAGGACATTATACTGACATTTATACCCCTGTACCTCGTCCTCCATACAGTCATACAGGACATTATACTGACATTTATACCCCTGTACCTCGTCCTCCATACCGTCATACAGGACATTATACTGACATTTATACCCCTGTACCCCGTCCTCCATACCGTCATACAGGACATTATACTGACATTTATACTCCTGTACCCCGTCCTCCATACCGTCATACAGGACATTATACTGACATTTATACTCCTGTACCCCGTCCTCCATACCGTCATACAGGACATTATACTGACATTTATACCCCTGTACCCCGTCCTCCATACCGTCATACAGGACATTATACTGACATTTATACCCCTGTACCCCGTCCTCCATACCGTCATACAGGACATTATACTGACATTTATACCCCTGTACCCCGTCCTCCATACCGTCATACAGGACATTATACTGACATTTATACCTCCTGTACCCCGTCCTCCATACCGTCATACAGGACATTATACTGACATTTATACTCCTGTACCCCGTCCTCCATACCGTCATACAGGACATTATACTGACATTTATACCCCTGTACCCCGTCCTCCATACCGTCATACAGGACATTATACTGACATTTATACCCCTGTACCCCGTCCTCCATACCGTCATACAGGACATTATACTGACATTTATACCCCTGTACCCCGTCCTCCATACCGTCATACAGGACATTATACTGACATTTATACCCCTGTACCTCGTCCTCCATACCGTCATACAGGACATTATACTGACATTTATACCTCCTGTACCCCGTCCTCCATACCGTCATACAGGACATTATACTGACATTTATACCCCTGTACCTCGTCCTCCATACCGTCATACAGGACATTATACTGATATTTATACTCCTGTACCCCGTCCTCCATACCGTCATACAGGACATTATACTGACATTTATACCTCCTGTACCCCGTCCTCCATACCGTCATACAGGACATTATACTGACATTTATACCTCTGTACCCCGTCCTCCATACCGTCATACAGGACATTATACTGACATTTATACCTCCTGTACCCCGTCCTCCATACCGTCATACAGGACATTATACTGACATTTATACCCCTGTACCCTGTCCTCCATACCGTCATACAGGACATTATACTGACATTTATACCCCTGTACCCCGTCCTCCATACCGTCATACAGGACATTATACTGATATTTATACTCCTGTACCCCGTCCTCCATACCGTCATACAGGACATTATACTGACATTTATACCCCTGTACCCCGTCCTCCATACCGTCATACAGGACATTATACTGACATTTATACCCCTGTACCCCGTCCTCCATACCGTCATACAGGACATTATACTGACATTTATACCCCTGTACCCCGTCCTCCATTCCGTCATACAGGACATTATACTGACATTTATACCTCCTGTACCCCGTCCTCCATACCGTCATACAGGACATTATACTGACATTTATACCCCTGTACCCCGTCCTCCATACCGTCATACAGGACATTATACTGACATTTATACCCCTGTACCTCGTCCTCCATACCGTCATACAGGACATTATACTGACATTTATACTCCTGTACCTCGTCCTCCATACCGTCATACAGGACATTATACTGACATTTATACCCCTGTACCCCGTCCTCCATACCGTCATACAGGACATTATACTGACATTTATACCCCTGTACCCCGTCCTCCATACCGTCATACAGGACATTATACTGACATTTATACCCCTGTACCCCGTCCTCCATACCGTCATACAGGACATTATACTGACATTTATACCCCTGTACCCCGTCCTCCATACCGTCATACAGGACATTATACTGACATTTACACCCCTGTACCTCGTCCTCCATACCGTCATACAGGACATTATACTGACATTTATACCCCTGTACCCCGTCCTCCATACCGTCATACAGGACATTATACTGACATTTATACCCCTGTACCCCGTCCTCCATACCGTCATACAGGACATTATACTGACATTTATACCCCTGTACCCCGTCCTCCATACCGTCATACAGGACATTATACTGACATTTATACCTCCTGTACCCCGTCCTCCATTCCGTCATACAGGACATTATACTGACATTTATACCCCTGTACCCCGTCCTCCATACCGTCATACAGGACATTATACTGACATTTATACCCCTGTACCCCGTCCTCCATACCGTCATACAGGACATTATACTGACATTTACACCCCTGTACCTCGTCCTCCATACCGTCATACAGGACATTATACTGACATTTATACCCCTGTACCCCGTCCTCCATACCGTCATACAGGACATTATACTGACATTTATACTCCTGTACCTCATCCTCCATACCGTCATACAGGACATTATACTGACATTTATACCTCCTGTACCTCGTCCTCCATACCGTCATACAGGACATTATACTGACATTTATACCCCTGTACCCCGTCCTCCATACCGTCATACAGGACATTATACTGACATTTATACCCCTGTACCCCGTCCTCCATACCGTCATACAGGACATTATACTGACATTTATACCCCTGTACCCCGTCCTCCATACCGTCATACAGGACATTATACTGACATTTATACCCCTGTACCCCGTCCTCCATACCGTCATACAGGACATTATACTGACATTTATACTCCTGTACCCCGTCCTCCATACCGTCATACAGGACATTATACTGACATTTATACCCCTGTACCCCGTCCTCCATACCGTCATACAGGACATTATACTGATATTTATACCCCTGTACCCCGTCCTCCATACCGTCATACAGGACATTATACTGACATTTACACCCCTGTACCCCGTCCTCCATACCGTCATACAGGACATTATACTGACATTTACACCCCTGTACCTCGTCCTCCATACCGTCATACAGGACATTATACTGACATTTACACCCCTGTACGTCGTCCTCCATACCGTCATACAGGACATTATACTGACATTTATACCCCTGTACCCCGTCCTCCATACCGTCATACAGGACATTATACTGACATTTATACCCCTGTACCCCGTCCTCCATACCGTCATACAGGACATTATACTGACATTTATACTCCTGTACCTCATCCTCCATACCGTCATACAGGACATTATACTGACATTTATACCTCCTGTACCTCGTCCTCCATACCGTCATACAGGACATTATACTGACATTTATACCCCTGTACCCCGTCCTCCATACCGTCATACAGGACATTATACTGACATTTATACCCCTGTACCCCGTCCTCCATACCGTCATACAGGACATTATACTGACATTTATACCCCTGTACCCCGTCCTCCATACCGTCATACAGGACATTATACTGACATTTATACCCCTGTACCCCGTCCTCCATACCGTCATACAGGACATTATACTGATATTTATACCCCTGTACCCCGTCCTCCATACCGTCATACAGGACATTATACTGACATTTATACTCCTGTACCCCGTCCTCCATACCGTCATACAGGACATTATACTGACATTTATACCCCTGTACCCCGTCCTCCATACCGTCATACAGGACATTATACTGACATTTATACCCCTGTACCCCGTCCTCCATACCGTCATACAGAACATTATACTGACATTTATACCCCTGTACCCCGTCCTCCATACCGTCATACAGGACATTATACTGACATTTATACTCCTGTACCCCGTCCTCCATACCGTCATACAGGACATTATACTGACATTTATACCCCTGTACCCCGTCCTCCATACCGTCATACAGGACATTATACTGATATTTATACTCCTGTACCCCGTCCTCCATACCGTCATACAGGACATTATACTGACATTTACACCCCTGTACCCCGTCCTCCATACCGTCATACAGGACATTATACTGACATTTACACCCCTGTACCTCGTCCTCCATACCGTCACAGGGGACATTATACTGACATTTACACCCCTGTACCTCGTCCTCCATACCGTCATACAGGACATTATACTGACATTTATACCCCTGTACCCCGTCCTCCATACCGTCATACAGGACATTATACTGACATTTATACCCCTGTACCCCGTCCTCCATACCGTCATACAGGACATTATACTGACATTTATACTCCTGTACCTCATCCTCCATACCGTCATACAGGACATTATACTGACATTTATACCTCCTGTACCTCGTCCTCCATACCGTCATACAGGACATTATACTGACATTTATACCCCTGTACCCCGTCCTCCATACCGTCATACAGGACATTATACTGACATTTATACCCCTGTACCCCGTCCTCCATACCGTCATACAGGACATTATACTGACATTTATACCCCTGTACCCCGTCCTCCATACCGTCATACAGGACATTATACTGACATTTACACCCCTGTACCTCGTCCTCCATACCGTCATACAGGACATTATACTGACATTTATACCCCTGTACCTCGTCCTCCATACCGTCATACAGGACATTATACTGACATTTATACTCCTGTACCTCGTCCTCCATACCGTCATACAGGACATTATACTGACATTTACACCCCTGTACCTCGTCCTCCATACCGTCATACAGGACATTATACTGACATTTACACCCCTGTACCTCGTCCTCCATACCGTCATACAGGACATTATACTGACATTTATACCCCTGTACCCCGTCCTCCATACCGTCATACAGGACATTATACTGACATTTATACTCCTGTACCTCGTCCTCCATACCGTCATACAGGACATTATACTGACATTTATACCCCTGTACCCCGTCCTCCATACCGTCATACAGGACATTATACTGACATTTATACTCCTGTACCCCGTCCTCCATACCGTCATACAGGACATTATACTGACATTTATACCCCTGTACCCCGTCCTCCATACCGTCATACAGGACATTATACTGACATTTATACCCCTGTACCTCGTCCTCCATACCGTCATACAGGACATTATACTGACATTTATACCCCTGTACCCCGTCCTCCATACCGTCATACAGGACATTATACTGACATTTATACTCCCGTACCCCGTCCTCCATACCGTCATACAGGACATTATACTGACATTTATACTCCCGTACCCCGTCCTCCATACCGTCATACAGGACATTATACTGACATTTATACCCCTGTACCCCGTCCTCCATACCGTCATACAGGACATTATACTGACATTTATACTCCCGTACCCCGTCCTCCATACCGTCATACAGGACATTATACTGACATTTATACCCCTGTACCCCGTCCTCCATACCGTCATACAGGACATTATACTGACATTTATACTCCTGTACCCCGTCCTCCATACCGTCATACAGGACATTATACTGACATTTATACCCCTGTACCCCGTCCTCCATACCGTCATACAGGACATTATACTGACATTTATACCCCTGTACCTCGTCCTCCATACTGTCATACAGGACATTATACTGACATTTATACCTCTGTACCTCGTCCTCCATACTGTCATACAGGACATTATACTGACATTTATACCCCTGTACCTCGTCCTCCATACTGTCATACAGGACATTATACTGACATTTATACCCCTGTACCTCGTCCTCCATACTGTCATACAGGACATTATACTGACATTTATACCCCTGTACCCCGTCCTCCATACCGTCATACAGGACATTATACTGACATTTATACCCCTGTACCTCGTCCTCCATACCGTCATACAGGACATTATTCTGACATTTATACCCCTGTACCCCGTCCTCCATACCGTCATACAGGACATTATACTGATATTTATACCCCTGTACCCCGTCCTCCATACCGTCATACAGGACATTATACTGACATTTATACCCCTGTACCTCGTCCTCCATACCGTCATACAGGACATTATACTGACATTTATACCCCTGTACCCCGTCCTCCATACCGTCATACAGGACATTATACTGACATTTATACCCCTGTACCTCGTCCTCCATACCGTCATACAGGACATTATACTGACATTTATACCCCTGTACCCCGTCCTCCATACCGTCATACAGGACATTATACTGATATTTATACTCCTGTACCCCGTCCTCCATACCGTCATACAGGACATTATACTGACATTTATACCCCTGTACCTCGTCCTCCATACCGTCATACAGGACATTATACTGACATTTATACCCCTGTACCCCGTCCTCCATACCGTCATACAGGACATTATACTGACATTTATACCCCTGTACCCCGTCCTCCATACCGTCATACAGGACATTATACTGACATTTATACCCCTGTACCCCGTCCTCCATACCGTCATACAGGACATTATACTGACATTTATACTCCTGTACCTCGTCCTCCATACCGTCATACAGGACATTATACTGACATTTATACTCCTGTACCCCGTCCTCCATACCGTCATACAGGACATTATACTGACATTTATACCTCCTGTACCTCGTCCTCCATACCGTCATACAGGACATTATACTGACATTTATACCTCCTGTACCTCGTCCTCCATACCGTCATACAGGACACTATACTGACATTTATACCCCTGTACCCCGTCCTCCATACCGTCATACAGGACACTATACTGACATTTATACTCCTGTACCTCGTCCTCCATACCGTCATACAGGACATTATACTGACATTTATACCCCTGTACCCCGTCCTCCATACCGTCATACAGGACACTATACTGACATTTATACCCCTGTACCCCGTCCTCCATACCGTCATACAGGACATTATACTGACATTTATACTCCTGTACCTCGTCCTCCATACCGTCATACAGGACATTATACTGACATTTATACCCCTGTACCTCGTCCTCCATACCGTCATACAGGACATTATACTGACATTTATACCCCTGTACCTCGTCCTCCATACCGTCATACAGGACATTATACTGACATTTATACCTCTGTACCCCGTCCTCCATACCGTCATACAGGACATTATACTGACATTTATACCCCTGTACCCCGTCCTCCATACCGTCATACAGGACATTATACTGACATTTATACTCCGGTACCTCGTCCTCCATACCGTCATACAGGACATTATACTGACATTTATACTCCTGTACCCCGTCCTCCATACCGTCATACAGGACATTATACTGACATTTATACCTCCTGTACCCCGTCCTCCATACCGTCATACAGGACATTATACTGACATTTATACCCCTGTACCTCGTCCTCCATACCGTCATACAGGACATTATACTGACATTTATACCCCTGTACCTCGTCCTCCATACCGTCATACAGGACACTATACTGACATTTATACCCCTGTACCCCGTCCTCCATACCGTCATACAGGACATTATACTGACATTTATACTCCTGTACCTCGTCCTCCATACCGTCATACAGGACATTATACTGACATTTATACCCCTGTACCTCGTCCTCCATACCGTCATACAGGACATTATACTGACATTTATACTCCTGTACCTCGTCCTCCATACCGTCATACAGGACATTATACTGACATTTATACCCCTGTACCTCGTCCTCCATACCGTCATACAGGACATTATACTGACATTTATACCCCTGTACCTCGTCCTCCATACCGTCATACAGGACATTATACTGACATTTATACCCCTGTACCCCGTCCTCCATACCGTCATACAGGACATTATACTGACATTTATACCCCTGTACCCCGTCCTCCATACCGTCATACAGGACATTATACTGACATTTATACCTCCTGTACCTCGTCCTCCATACCGTCATACAGGACATTATACTGACATTTATACTCCTGTACCTCGTCCTCCATACCGTCATACAGGACATTATACTGACATTTATACCCCTGTACCTCGTCCTCCATACCGTCATACAGGACATTATACTGACATTTATACCCCTGTACCTCGTCCTCCATACCGTCATACAGGACATTATACTGACATTTATACCCCTGTACCCCGTCCTCCATACCGTCATACAGGACATTATACTGACATTTATACCCCTGTACCTCGTCCTCCATACCGTCATACAGGACATTATACTGACATTTATACCCCTGTACCTCGTCCTCCATACCGTCATACAGGACATTATACTGACATTTATACCCCTGTACCTCGTCCTCCATACCGTCATACAGGACATTATACTGACATTTATACCCCTGTACCTCGTCCTCCATACCGTCATACAGGACATTATACTGACATTTATACCCCTGTACCCCGTCCTCCATACCGTCATACAGGACATTATACTGACATTTATACTCCTGTACCTCGTCCTCCATACCGTCATACAGGACATTATACTGACATTTATACCCCTGTACCTCGTCCTCCATACCGTCATACAGGACATTATACTGACATTTATACCCCTGTACCTCGTCCTCCATACCGTCATACAGGACATTATACTGACATTTATACCCCTGTACCTCGTCCTCCATACCGTCATACAGGACATTATACTGACATTTATACCCCTGTACCTCGTCCTCCATACCGTCATACAGGACATTATACTGACATTTATACCCCTGTACCCCGTCCTCCATACCGTCATACAGGACATTATACTGACATTTATACCCCTGTACCTCGTCCTCCATACCGTCATACAGGACATTATACTGACATTTATACCCCTGTACCCCGTCCTCCATACCGTCATACAGGACATTATACTGACATTTATACCCCTGTACCTCGTCCTCCATACCGTCATACAGGACATTATACTGACATTTATACCCCTGTACCTCGTCCTCCATACCGTCATACAGGACATTATACTGACATTTATACCCCTGTACCTCGTCCTCCATACCGTCATACAGGACATTATACTGACATTTATACCCTGTACCCTCGTCCTCCATACCGTCATACAGGACATTATACTGACATTTATACCTCCTGTATCCCGTCCTCCATACCGTCATACAGCACATTATACTGACATTTATACCCCTGTACCCCGTCCTCCATACCGTCATACAGGACATTATACTGACATTTATACCCCTGTACCCCGTCCTCCATACCGTCATACAGCACATTATACTGACATTTATACCCCTGTACCCCGTCCTCCATACCGTCATACAGGACATTATACTGACATTTATACCCCTGTACCTCGTCCTCCATACCGTCATACAGGACATTATACTGACATTTATACTCCTGTACCCCGTCCTCCATACCGTCATACAGGACATTATACTGACATTTATACCCCTGTACCTCGTCCTCCATACCGTCATACAGGACATTATACTGACATTTATACCTCCTGTACCCCGTCCTCCATACCGTCATACAGGACATTATACTGACATTTATACCTCTGTACCCCGTCCTCCATACCGTCATACAGGACATTATACTGACATTTATACCCCTGTACCCCGTCCTCCATACCGTCATACAGGACATTATACTGACATTTATACCCCTGTACCCCGTCCTCCATACCGTCATACAGGACATTATACTGACATTTATACCCCTGTACCCCGTCCTCCATACCGTCATACAGGACATTATACTGACATTTATACCTCCTGTACCCCGTCCTCCATACCGTCATACAGGACATTATACTGACATTTATACTCCTGTACCTCGTCCTCCATACCGTCATACAGGACATTATACTGACATTTATACCTCCTGTACCCCGTCCTCCATACCGTCATACAGGACATTATACTGACATTTATACTCCTGTACCCCGTCCTCCATACCGTCATACAGGACATTATACTGACATTTATACCCCTGTACCCCGTCCTCCATACCGTCATACAGGACATTATACTGACATTTATACCTCCTGTACCTCGTCCTCCATACCGTCATACAGGACATTATACTGACATTTATACCCCTGTACCTCGTCCTCCATACCGTCATACAGGACATTATACTGACATTTATACCCCTGTACCCCGTCCTCCATACCGTCATACAGGACATTATACTGACATTTATACCTCCTGTACCTCGTCCTCCATACCGTCATACAGGACATTATACTGACATTTATACCTCCTGTACCTCGTCCTCCATACCGTCATACAGGACATTATACTGACATTTATACCCCTGTACCCCGTCCTCCATACCGTCATACAGGACATTATACTGACATTTATACCTCCTGTACCCCGTCCTCCATACCGTCATACAGGACATTATACTGACATTTATACCCCTGTACCCCGTCCTCCATACCGTCATACAGGACATTATACTGACATTTATACCCCTGTACCCCGTCCTCCATACCGTCATACAGGACATTATACTGACATTTATACTCCTGTACCTCGTCCTCCATACCGTCATACAGGACATTATACTGACATTTATACTCCTGTACCTCGTCCTCCATACCGTCATACAGGACATTATACTGACATTTATACCCCTGTACCCCGTCCTCCATACCGTCATACAGGACATTATACTGACATTTATACCTCCTGTACCTCGTCCTCCATACCGTCATACAGGACATTATACTGACATTTATACCCCTGTACCTCGTCCTCCATACCGTCATACAGGACATTATACTGACATTTATACCCCTGTACCCCGTCCTCCATACCGTCATACAGGACATTATACTGACATTTATACCCCTGTACCTCGTCCTCCATACCGTCATACAGGACATTATACTGACATTTATACTCCTGTACCTCGTCCTCCATACCGTCATACAGGACATTATACTGACATTTATACTCCTGTACCTCGTCCTCCATACCGTCATACAGGACATTATACTGACATTTATACCCCTGTACCCCGTCCTCCATACCGTCATACAGGACATTATACTGACATTTATACCCCTGTACCCTCGTCCTCCATACCGTCATACAGGACATTATACTGACATTTATACCCCTGTACCCCGTCCTCCATACCGTCATACAGGACATTATACTGACATTTATACCTCTGTACCCCGTCCTCCATACCGTCATACAGGACATTATACTGACATTTATACCTCCTGTACCTCGTCCTCCATACCGTCATACAGGACATTATACTGACATTTATACTCCTGTACCTCGTCCTCCATACCGTCATACAGGACATTATACTGACATTTATACCCCTGTACCCCGTCCTCCATACCGTCATACAGGACATTATACTGACATTTATACCTCTGTACCCCGTCCTCCATACCGTCATACAGGACATTATACTGACATTTATACCCCTGTACCCCGTCCTCCATACCGTCATACAGGACATTATACTGACATTTATACCCCTGTACCTCGTCCTCCATACCGTCATACAGGACATTATACTGACATTTATACCCCTGTACCCCGTCCTCCATACCGTCATACAGGACATTATACTGACATCTATACCTCTGTACCCCGTCCTCCATACCGTCATACAGGACATTATACTGACATTTATACCCCTGTACCTCGTCCTCCATACCGTCATACAGGACATTATACTGACATTTATACCTCCTGTACCCCGTCCTCCATACCGTCATACAGGACATTATACTGACATTTATACCCCTGTACCCCGTCCTCCATACCGTCATACAGGACATTATACTGACATTTATACTCCTGTACCTCGTCCTCCATACCGTCATACAGGACATTATACTGACATTTATACCCCTGTACCTCGTCCTCCATACCGTCATACAGGACATTATACTGACATTTATACCCCTGTACCCCGTCCTCCATACCGTCATACAGGACATTATACTGACATTTATACCTCTGTACCCCGTCCTCCATACCGTCATACAGGACATTATACTGACATTTATACCTCCTGTACCTCGTCCTCCATACCGTCATACAGGACATTATACTGACATTTATACCCCTGTACCTCGTCCTCCATACCGTCATACAGGACATTATACTGACATTTATACCTCTGTACCCCGTCCTCCATACCGTCATACAGGACATTATACTGACATTTATACCTCCTGTACCCCGTCCTCCATACCGTCATACAGGACATTATACTGACATTTATACCCCTGTACCTCGTCCTCCATACCGTCATACAGGACATTATACTGACATTTATACCCCTGTACCTCGTCCTCCATACCGTCATACAGGACATTATACTGACATCTATACCTCTGTACCCCGTCCTCCATACCGTCATACAGGACATTATACTGACATTTATACCCCTGTACCCCGTCCTCCATACCGTCATACAGGACATTATACTGACATTTATACCCCTGTACCCCGTCCTCCATACCGTCATACAGGACATTATACTGACATTTATACCCCTGTACCCCGTCCTCCATACCGTCATACAGGACATTATACTGACATTTATACCCCTGTACCCCGTCCTCCATACCGTCATACAGGACATTATACTGACATTTATACTCCTGTACCTCGTCCTCCATACCGTCATACAGGACACTATACTGACATTTATACTCCTGTACCTCGTCCTCCATACCGTCATACAGGACATTATACGGACATTTATACCCCTGTACCTCGTCCTCCATACCGTCATACAGGACATTATACTGACATTTATACCCCTGTACCCCGTCCTCCATACCGTCATACAGGACATTATACTGACATTTATACCCCTGTACCCCGTCCTCCATACCGTCATACAGGACATTATACTGACATTTATACTCCTGTACCTCGTCCTCCATACCGTCATACAGGACACTATACTGACATTTATACTCCTGTACCCCGTCCTCCATACCGTCATACAGGACATTATACTGACATTTATACTCCTGTACCTCGTCCTCCATACCGTCATACAGGACATTATACTGACATTTATACCCCTGTACCTCGTCCTCCATACCGTCATACAGGACACTATACTGACATTTATACTCCTGTACCCCGTCCTCCATACCGTCATACAGGACACTATACTGACATTTATACCCCTGTACCTCGTCCTCCATACCGTCATACAGGACATTATACTGACATTTATACCCCTGTACCTCGTCCTCCATACCGTCATACAGGACATTATACTGACATTTATACCTCCTGTACCTCGTCCTCCATACCGTCATACAGGACATTATACTGACATTTATACTCCTGTACCTCGTCCTCCATACCGTCATACAGGACATTATACTGACATTTATACCCCTGTACCCCGTCCTCCATACCGTCATACAGGACATTATACTGACATTTATACTCCTGTACCCCGTCCTCCATACCGTCATACAGGACATTATACTGACATTTATACCCCTGTACCCCGTCCTCCATACCGACATACAGGACATTATACTGACATTTATACTCCTGTACCTCGTCCTCCATACCGTCATACAGGACATTATACTGACATTTATACCCCTGTACCTCGTCCTCCATACCGTCATACAGGACATTATACTGACATTTATACTCCTGTACCCCGTCCTCCATACCGACATACAGGACATTATACTGACATTTATACTCCTGTACCTCGTCCTCCATACCGTCATACAGGACATTATACTGACATTTATACTCCTGTACCTCGTCCTCCATACCGTCATACAGGACATTATACTGACATTTATACTCCTGTACCTCGTCCTCCATACCGTCATACAGGACATTATACTGACATTTATACTCCTGTACCTCGTCCTCCATACCGTCATACAGGACATTATACTGACATTTATACTCCTGTACCTCGTCCTCCATACCGTCATACAGGACATTATACTGACATTTATACTCCTGTACCTCGTCCTCCATACCGTCATACAGGACATTATACTGACATTTATACTCCTGTACCTCGTCCTCCATACCGTCATACAGGACATTATACTGACATTTATACCTCCTGTACCTCGTCCTCCATACCGTCATACAGGACATTATACTGACATTTATACCTCCTGTACCTCGTCCTCCATACCGTCATACAGGACATTATACTGACATTTATACCCCTGTACCTCGTCCTCCATACCGTCATACAGGACATTATACTGACATTTATACCTCCTGTACCCCGTCCTCCATACCGTCATACAGGACATTATACTGACATTTATACCCCTGTACCTCGTCCTCCATACCGTCATACAGGACATTATACTGACATTTATACCCCTGTACCTCGTCCTCCATACCGTCATACAGGACATTATACTGACATTTATACCTCCTGTACCTCGTCCTCCATACCGTCATACAGGACATTATACTGACATTTATACCCCTGTACCTCGTCCTCCATACCGTCATACAGGACATTATACTGACATTTATACCCCTGTACCCCGTCCTCCATACCGTCATACAGGACATTATACTGACATTTATACCCCTGTACCTCGTCCTCCATACCGTCATACAGGACATTATACTGACATTTATACCCCTGTACCCCGTCCTCCATACCGTCATACAGGACATTATACTGACATTTATACCTCTGTACCCCGTCCTCCATACCGTCATACAGGACATTATACTGACATTTATACCTCCTGTACCTCGTCCTCCATACCGTCATACAGGACATTATACTGACATTTATACCTCCTGTACCCCGTCCTCCATACCGTCATACAGGACATTATACTGACATTTATACCTCCTGTACCTCGTCCTCCATACCGTCATACAGGACATTATACTGACATTTATACCCCTGTACCCCGTCCTCCATACCGTCATACAGGACATTATACTGACATTTATACCTCCTGTACCCCGTCCTCCATACCGTCATACAGGACATTATACTGACATTTATACCCCTGTACCCCGTCCTCCATACCGTCATACAGGACATTATACTGACATTTATACCTCCTGTACCCCGTCCTCCATACCGTCATACAGGACATTATACTGACATTTATACCCCTGTACCTCGTCCTCCATACCGTCATACAGGACATTATACTGACATTTATACCTCCTGTACCTCGTCCTCCATACCGTCATACAGGACATTATACTGACATTTATACCCCTGTACCTCGTCCTCCATACCGTCATACAGGACATTATACTGACATTTATACCTCCTGTACCCCGTCCTCCATACCGTCATACAGGACATTATACTGACATTTATACCTCCTGTTACCCCGTCCTCCATACCGTCATACAGGACATTATACTGACATTTATACCTCTGTACCTCCGTCCTCCATACCGTCATACAGGACATTATACTGACATTTATACCCCTGTACCCCGTCCTCCATACCGTCATACAGGACATTATACTGACATTTATACCTCTGTACCCCGTCCTCCATACCGTCATACAGGACATTATACTGACATTTATACCTCCTCTACCTCGTCCTCCATACCGTCATACAGGACATTATACTGACATTTATACCCCTGTACCCCGTCCTCCATACCGTCATACAGGACATTATACTGACATTTATACCCCTGTACCCCGTCCTCCATACCGTCATACAGGACATTATACTGACATTTATACTCCTGTACCCCGTCCTCCATACCGTCATACAGGACATTATACTGACATTTATACCCCTGTACCTCGTCCTCCATACCGTCATACAGGACATTATACTGACATTTATACCCCTGTACCCCGTCCTCCATACCGTCATACAGGACATTATACTGACATTTATACCTCTGTACCCCGTCCTCCATACCGTCATACAGGACATTATACTGACATTTATACCCCTGTACCCCGTCCTCCATACCGTCATACAGGACATTATACTGACATTTATACCCCTGTACCCCGTCCTCCATACCGTCATACAGGACATTATACTGACATTTATACCCCTGTACCCCGTCCTCCATACCGTCATACAGGACATTATACTGACATTTATACCCCTGTACCCCGTCCTCCATACCGTCATACAGGACATTATACTGACATTTATACTCCTGTACCTCGTCCTCCATACCGTCATACAGGACACTATACTGACATTTATACTCCTGTACCTCGTCCTCCATACCGTCATACAGGACATTATACTGACATTTATACCCCTGTACCCTCGTCCTCCATACCGTCATACAGGACATTATACTGACATTTATACCCCTGTACCCCGTCCTCCATACCGTCATACAGGACATTATACTGACATTTATACCCCTGTACCCCGTCCTCCATACCGTCATACAGGACACTATACTGACATTTATACTCCTGTACCCCGTCCTCCATACCGTCATACAGGACATTATACTGACATTTATACTCCTGTACCTCGTCCTCCATACCGTCATACAGGACATTATACTGACATTTATACCCCTGTACCTCGTCCTCCATACCGTCATACAGGACACTATACGACATTTATACTCCTGTACCCCGTCCTCCATACCCGTCATACAGG